>NW_020200592.1:0-28836 GCF_001531365.2 Cynara cardunculus var. scolymus
TTCAATTTTCTTGAAAAATACTCTCATGAACTGCTTTATGTTCGACTACAGTTTGGTCCCAAAAACTCTGATTTCATCATATGTTTAAATGTTTTAATCAAATTCCTTTTAAGGGATTTGTTCTTGGATGAATTCCAACCTATTTTGATCTTGAATCTTTTGGTCTATAGAGTTTCTTGGACTCAGTCGACTTTTTGAACCTTGATCGTCAAATCTACGCGTAGGCGTTTTAGCAAGAGTTCATGGTACTCACAGCCTAAGGCAATTGACGTTTTATTTGTCAAACATATTTTTATCGCCAATATCTTGAGTATTCTTTCATCTTCTCTCTTTTTGTGTATTTGAATCTATAACAGCTTAAAGTTTTTTTTTGCCTGTATTCACCAATCCTACATGTTTATGGCAAATTCCTTCATGTTTTGCCCTTAGAAGCATTAACAACAATTCTGTCAATTTTCTTGGAATTGACCTGCTGTTTCTTGGAGTCATAAAGCTTAAATGTTAATTCTTCTCTCTTCTCAATAATAATGGTGTTTGCTTCTGTTATTCAAGTTATCTTTAATTGAATCATGCTCTAAAGTTGAATTCCTACTCAACTTGCGGTTCATTGAAAGTTTCTTTGTCATAAGACTGTTTGCACTGTTTTGTCAAGTAATTCACACATTTATCTATCCCTTTTTGGATGAATTTGCTACTTTTGGGGTGAGTGGCTATTTTGTGCTTCAAAGAATGTGCTGGATTGTGGGCAAATTAAAGCTGCATCTTGTGCAATCAGTGGTGTTCCATTCACATTGAATCTGATTTGATCTAAGAGTTGAAAATGAAGAACAAAGAGCTACATTCAGGGGGGAGCTTGAAAATTCCATCCATACCAAGCACACTAAAGCTTTAATCAAGAAAGAAGAGGGGAGAAGACCTGAAGACTTCATGAAGATGCTTGCTTCATAAAACTTTGGGGGGAGATTGTTAGTATCAAATTGATCCTAATAATTATCTCAAAAAGTTTTATTAAGAAATCAGGGCTAAGGATGGAACATCTGAAGATGATGTTGTGCCAAAACGTCTAAGTCTGGAAGAAGACCAGCCGCTGTGCTAAATCGACCAAGTATGGACGACCAGAGCCTTTGCAAGAAGAACCAGAGCCTCTGGAAGAAGAACCAGAGCCTCTGTGAAGAGACACCAGAACCAGAGCCTCTGTAAGCAGGAACAGAGCCTCTAGTTGTATTGACCAGAGCCTCTTGAGGTGAAGAGGACCAAAGCCTCTGGTTGTATTGACCAGAGCCTCTGGAGGACCAGAGCCTCTCTGGTCTGTCTATCCTCTGGTCCTTCAGGACGACTATCTTCAGAATCCTATTCTGGATAAGGCTAATCCTATTTTGGATAATGCTTATCTTATTTAGATTATCATGGATTTCTGCCTATATAAGTAGTGTTTCAGGTAGAGAAAAATGTGAACGAGAGCAAATAGAGAATTCATTGTAAACACATAGATTCAGATACATCTTATGAGAGTCGATTAGGGTTCTTGAGAGTTTGTAATTTTCCATTCAATWAAGAAAGCGCCGTCGATTTCTATTTCATCTTCTTCTTCTACAAATTTCTCTTGAATTTCCTTATTAAATTGTTCTATTGTCAGATCTGGGTTTTAACACTCGACTGGAGCAATGCTACTGATATCTGACAGTGTGCGATTTTGGTCAAAACAGGTGAGTAGAATCTTCAAATAGATGGAAGTATACGCGATTCTGTTTCAACGTTTCAGCCACTACAGGAAGCCCATCCTGAGCGATTTCACCTCAAATCTTATGAAAGATGTTGTGCGATTAACCTCAAAACTGAACAATCCAAAATCCAAAAAAGAAATCAGATTAGGAAGACAGCCGATTTAGATGAAATCGGACAACACATATTCAATCCAAAAACTGTCTTCAGATATCTGAATCCGGCAAATCCAAAATTGTAATATCTGATGTGAACTTTTCAAGCGATTTAGGCCAAATACAATTAGGACAGTGATCAATTTCAAACAAATGGATTAAGCGATGTACTAAGAAATCGACTAGGCCTGACCGATTTAGACATTCGGAAGATTGAACGATTTAGCAAAAACCATCTGTCTAAGGAGATGAATGATTTAGAAATCCGGTAGTAATATCTTGACCGATTAAGCTGTAAATCGGACAATCTCTTGTGATTTAGCTAAACCGATCACAAGCAAAACAATGAACTCAATGATTTATCAAGCGATTTACCTATCCGGTCATAGTCCAGTCTATGAATCAAGTGATTTATGAGGAATCCGGTTACAACTCAAGCGATTTATGAGAAATCCGGATGAAGAAGTTTTCACTCAAACTTTGAGCGATTGTCAATCTAACGATGAACATGAGCGATTAAGATGAACTTGATACAGTGACCGATTTAGAAAAAGAAGAGCAATGCGGATGAAGCCGTTGAGCAATGAATATGAATGACTATGGTTCCAAGTCCAAAATCTGATGGGCTGAAAACTGGGCCTAAAACATCTGTGTTAAGCGATTTAGAAGAAAAAAAAATCAAAAACACGAAACAACAAAAAAAAATTACAAAAATTGGATCAAACACTGATTTTTATTAAAAAAAAATTAAGAACACAAAAACTTTCAAAAGCACAAAATTCACCAGAAACTTTAAAACTAATGATCAAAATACGAAATCTTATGAATAACAAAGATTCACAATCCAAAAACACATACAACGATCATTGTTTTAACATAAAACCACAAGATTTTGAAAAAATTTCAGATCAAATTCAAGAAAAAAATGAAGAACACAAAGAACATCAAGAAGAACACAGAAAATTTCCAGAAAAAAATCTTCAAAATCGATGATTTCTTGTCTTGATTTCGTGCATATCCGGCTCTGATACCAATTGTGTGTCCTAATATTGATCAATCTTCATGTAAACCTTCAAGATCATCAATGGCAGAATATATTTCTTTTAAGAACTTAGAAGGAGTAGAGAGAGAGAAAGTCAAGATCTAATCTCTGGTCAAACTCTCATACGTATATTGATTTATCAAATGAGCTATTTTTTTCAAATTTACAAAGACATCACTCTTTATATATGGTCAAACTTCAAGACAAAGCTCAAAGTCAAACACAATGACTTTTATACAATTATAGACAATATTATCTTTCAAGACGAATACAATTTTACATTAAATTTCATTCATAACAAGGAGCATCTACTTCTTCTGAGCCATCTACCTCTTCTACTACTCATGTATGTATCCTGAATGAACCCTCTTCTTCTTCTTCTTCTTCTTCTTCTTCTAGCCTATCCACACTAGATACGTTGACAGTGGGTCTTTACAATGCCCTCAATGGCAAATCTAAAGCAGAAATGCTTAATCTTGATCTTCAAGAATAGTTGAAGATTTTCCATTCTAAGATCAAACAGCTGACCTTTGTTGAGGAAAATCTTAAGGATCAGGTCATTGTAAACCAAGCCATCACTGTTGAACGCAAAAAGGCTATCGCTGAGCGTGAGCGAGCAATCACTAAACTTAAGGCTGAGAAGGCTACCATTGAAGGATGGTGTAAAGCTTCTCTCAAAGCCTCTGAGATCATCAACGCTCAGATCCCTTCCAAGATAACGACTAGTCTAGGATTCTCCTATGATTAGGAAGAACGTGTCACTAATAGGTCTGTGCTTAAGTTTGCCACCTTCGTCTCTTCCATTCCTGACACTTCTTCCTCTCAGCCTTTTCTCTCTGAGAGTCATATTGAAGGAACTCCTTCGAGTTCTGGTTGCAAAAACAAAGGTAAATCCATTGTCACAGCACCTCTCCCTAAGAAGTCTAACAAGTCCAATAGATCAAGGTTTATTCCTTCAGCTTGTAAAGCTTCTTCCTCTTCAGGGACTATGAAATCTGAACCCTCTTAGAAATCCAAGTCTCAGCTCAAGGTGAACTTTTCACCTAAGGAATCCAAAGCCTCAAAGGTTCCTCCTAGAACCAATGAGAAGAGAATCCTTGAAGCTGGTCCTGCTTCTAATCTGATACTTCCTGACCCTAAAGCTACCTTCAGCTTTAGGAAGTGCAAACACTGTGGTGAGAAAACGCATATTGCCAGCAGGTGTCCTTCTGCCGCCAAGGCTGTTTCACCATCTAAGGGCAAGAAAGTAGCCAAGGTTGAGAAATCAATCAAGGCGAAATCCTCCACTGAGGCTGCAAAAGCAACCAAAGTGAAGCAAACCGCTGGAGCCTCCTCTTCAGGCTCAGCGAAGACAACTCCTGCTGACAAGTCTTCAGCACCTGACGTTGTTTTCCTACCATTGAAGCCACTTCACCAGGCTCAGTAAAGACTTCCACTGAAACTACTTTAGTAGTGTCAGAGGTTGTTTCTCTTTCTACTCAAACCTCTTTAGGTTTAGTGATGCCATTTGCTGATACTGATTCCTCAACACCAGTGGATGATGCCTCTAACAACGTTGGATCCCAATAGCTGGGTACCAATAGTATTCTTAAATTGTTTCCTTGTGCAGGACGTCAAAGGTATATGGTATCTTGATAGCGGATGTTCAAGACATATGACTAGAGACAAATCCCTGCTAACTCATTTCAAGGAAGAAAGAGGACCTTCCGTAACCTTTAGTGGAAATGGAAAAGGATATACTAAAGGATTTGGTATGTTAACCAATGGTGTAACAACTTTCAAACGTGTTGCATATATTGAAGGACTGAAGCACAATCTACTAAGCATCAGTCAACTGTGTGAAAAAGACTATAGAGTAAAATTCTCGAAGAATTCATGTCACGTTCTTGACAAAGATGATAAGGTTGCCTTAAACGGTTCTCACCTAGAGAATGTATATATCATCAATAGGAATTCCTCTCTCACTAAGAACAGCTGCTTCTTCTCTAAACCTCATCAGACAATAACTGGCTATGGCACAAACGACTTTCTCATCTCAACTTCAAGACACTCAGCGAGTTGTCAAGAAATGATCTTGTCACTGGTCTTCCTCAACATTCTTTTGAAAAGGAATCTCTTTGCCCAGCATGTGAAAAAGAAAAACACACAAGAGCTAGCTTTAAGTCAAAGAAAATCTCTTCAGTGACTGCACCTCTTCAGCTACTGCACATGGATCTCTTTGGTCCAGTCAACGTGCAATCTATAGCTGGAAAGAAGTTTACACTTATCATAGTTGATGAGTATGCTAGGTACACTTGGGTCTTCTTCCTCAGATCCAAAGATGAAGCACCTGAAGAAATCATTTCATTCATCAAGTAAATAGAAGTACTCAACAACATCAAGGTACGATCTATTAGAAGTGACCCTGGCACTGAATTCAAAACAGTACCATGGATAACTTCTTTGAGAACAAGGGAATCTCTCATAACTTTTCTTTAGTGAGGACTCCTCAGCAAAATGGTGTCGCTAAAAGAAGAAATTAAACAATCATTGAGGCTTCTCTATCAATGCTCAGTGAATCCCATTTCCCTACTCAATTCTGGGCTGAAGCTGTCAACACCGCTTGTTTCACTCAAAATCGATCGCTGATCGTAAGAAGATTCAAGAAGACAGCCTATGAACTTTTTCATGGAAGAAAGCCTTCTATAAGTTTTCTTCACATATTTGGTTGTACTTGTCACATTCTCAATAATCGCGACCAACTTGGAAAGTTCTAACCCAAAGCTGATGAAGGAATCTTTCTTGGATATTCTTCATTATCCAAAGCCTTCAGAGTATTCAACAAACAAGGACAGATGATAGAATAATCTATCCATGTCACCTTTGACGAATCTCAATCAGCTAATTTAAGACCCATCTTAAATGATGAGGATAAATTAGAAAACTGGATGTTCTCTCACTATGGACAACCTGAAGCTTCCTACAGTGCTCCTCTCAACACTGAATCTCCTGAAGCTGAAGATGATGCACTTATCATTCCAGTTATAGCTAGTCACTCTAACGCATTTTCTTCAGAGATAGCTGACGTGCCCATTAGTTGTATTCCTCCTTCTACTTCAAACACTGATGAATTAGTGAATGAAATGCCTTCAATATCTGAACCTATTTCAATCGCTGAATCTGAGGCTCCTTTGGCGATAGTTCCTATTGCTGAAGATACTGCAGCTGAAGCCTCATCTTCTATTTCTGAACTTACCGACTCAGATGAAATTCCTCTACCGGCTCAGCGATGGATAGAAGATCATCCAATTCATCAAATTCTTGGTGATCCAGATGCAGGTATCAAGACTTGTCGTGGTCTAGGTAATATCTGTCTTTTTGTCAACTTTCTTTCTTTAGTTGAACCCAAGAAAATCAATGATGCTATCTTTGACCCTAGTTGGGTCCTTGCCATGCAAGAGGAGCTCATTGAGTTTGATAGGAACAAAGTCTCGTACCTTGTCCCACGTCCATCTAACAAATCAGTGATAGACACCAAATGGGTTTATCGTAATAAGTTGGATGAAGATGGTGTGGTAACCCGTAAGAAGGCTCGACTTGTTGCTTAGGGTTATAAACAAGAAGAAGGGATCGACTATGATGAGACCTTCGCACCAGTGGCTAGACTCGAACCAATTCGACTCTTTCTAGCCTTTGCTGCCCATAGAGACTTCAAAGTCTACCAAATGGATGTAAAGAGCGCTTTACTAAATGGGAAACTTCTAGAGGAAGTTTATGTTGAACAACCTCCAGGGTTTCTTGACCCTAAGTATCCAAACCATGTCTACAGGTTGGATAAAGCTCTTTGTGGGTTAAAACAGGCTCCTCGTGCCTGGTATGATACTCTTTCCTCATTTCTCATCTCTGAGAAATTTATTCGTGGAAAGATTGACCAAACCTTGTTTCTTAGGAAAGTTAAGGGTCACATCATTCTAGTCCAAATTTATGTCGATGGTATTATATTTGGTTCCACTAATCCCTCTTTGTATTTTTGGTCTGCTGATCGCATGAAGAAAGAATATCAGATGAGCATGATGGGAGAAATAATCTTCTAATTAAGTCTCTAGATCAAACAATCAGATAAAGGTATCTTTATCAATCAAAGTAAGTATGTTCGTGACATGCTGAAGAAGTTTGATCTATCGAACAATTCATCTATGAAGACTTCAATGGCTCTTCCACTCTCTCTCAACAAGGATCCAAATGAAAAGCCTGTAAATGTTACTGTTTATAGAGGTATGATCGGCTCCCTGCTATATCTAACAGCTAGTCGACCCAATATCATGTACTCTACATGCTTATGTGCAAGATATCAAGCTGAACCAAAGGAATCCCATCTGATTGCTGTAAAACGCATCTTCAGATATCTTAAGGGAACTCCTAACATGGGTCTTTGGTACCCTAAAGGTTCAGGTTTTGACCTAATCGGTTGTTGGATAGTGATTTTACAGGTTGCAAAATTGATAAGAAAAGCACCACTGGAGGCTGTCAACTTCTAGGTGGAAAGTTGGTGAGCTGGACAAGCAAAAAGGAAAATTCAGTGTTCACATCAACAACTGAAGCTGAATACGTAGCCGCTGGCAGTTGTTGAACCCAAATTCTTTTGATGAAAAACCAGCTGCTGGACTATGATCTTCAGTTTTCAAAGGTTCCTATCTATTGCGATAGCACTAGTGCTATTGCAATTGCAAACAATCTTGTACTTCACTCCAAGACCAAACATATTGAGATCCGATATCATTTTATCAGAGATCATGTTATGAATGGTGATATTGAACTTCACTTCGTTCCAACTGAGTACCAGCTCGCTAACCTTTTCACCAAGCCTCTTGATGAGACAAGATTCAACATCTTGATCAGTGAACTGGGGATGCTAAATACTGAAGACTAATCTTCAGCTATTAAACATTACTCAGTAAGTGAAATGTTTCAGTGATCTCTCTCTGACACTGAACTTTTGAGTAAATATATCTATTCTCTCTATGGTATGATTACTCTCCTCTTTTCTTTGACTTAAAACCTTCACTGAAGCTTTTCTTCTTTAGCGACTAAAAAGTTTTAAAAGTTGGTTTCAGTGATCCTCTTATCACTGACCATATATCTAAGTATATCTTTACACTTGTTCTCTTAAAAATTAAAATAATCACTAAATCCTTTTGATCAGTGATTAAAATATATTTAAATGTCAGGTTCAGTGATTGTCTTATCATTGACACTGATGTCTTAAAACCTTCACTGAAGCATTTCTTCTTCAGTAATAAAAATGTTTTAAAAGGTTTTTTAGTGTTTAGTTTAACACTGTATGACTCTTCGTTTTCTTAAAAACTCTTCGTTTTTAAAAGAAAATAGTTAATGAACCGTCTTAATAACGACATTCTCTATTTACAATGCGCAACGCTTTGAGACGCGCAAAAAGGTACTGTCATACGCTACCTCATTTAATGTCATCCAATCATGGATGATAACATGCCGTTTTTCATCATGACCCCTTTCCCTAATCGTCGTCTTTTCTCTCTCTCATATTTCTTCTCTCTTCTCCTACCTATAAATATGAGACTTCTTCTCCTCTTTTCTCTTTACGCTTACAAATTTCAAAGACAAAACTCTGCAAGAATTTCTAAAGCAAGAACTCTCTCATTTTCTCAAGAACCTCTCGACCTTTTTCTCTCAAAATCGTTAAGGTCAAATCCTTTCTTTTCTTTATCTTCTGTTAAGAAATAAGTTTAATGATTTCAAGAAACTTGTTCTTTTGAAGTATTAAACAATAAAGATTATTTAACCAACTCTTACTTGGTTATAATCCTACTTATGTAAACACATTCTACTTGAAAAACCCTAATCCTTCTTTAAGGATTTTTCAAAAGAAGTTTTTATTGATTCAAAAACTTACCTATATTCCTCTCCATAACAAATCTTGGTTTTACTAACACCTGTTTTATCTTATTCTTACTAAAAACAGATGGTTGCCAAGAACGTTAGTTTCTCGTTCGATGAAGTGTCCTTCAAGGCCAACAATCACATTGCCTTGTTGTACGTTCCCTCATCCAAGGCGTACTACCAAGAGGCGGCTGACTTTCTCAAACAATTGCCTCTAGGCTTCGCTCTCAACCATGAACCTGTCATTGTTAAAGAACTTCTCCAGTAATTCTGGTTTACTGCTGAGGTCGTGGATGTCGAAGACAAGCATGGCCGCCAAGTTGAACATGTCAACTTCACCTTCAACCGCATGGAAGTGAAGTTTGGCGTGAACAAGTTGAGGACAGCTCTTCGCCTTACTAAAGGCCCCTTCGATAGCGAACCCACAACGACCGAGATCATTGAGTGTCTCGATGCCATTGGCTATTAATGGCCAATGAAGAAGGACTCAAATGCTCCTATGAAGTCCTTATCAAAGATTGAGAAGAACAAGATGTCAGCGATCTGGCAATACTTGTGCTCTCACTTCATCCAGTCAATGGGAGGAAAGACTGGAGGTCAAGACCAGGCCTCTAGGATCGCCTTGACGATTGGCGTTTCTACGATTCAGCGTCGCAATATAAATTATGTTGCGGTCATTTTCGATGACTTGGTGCAAAAGCTGAACAAGCGCCAGCGAGAAAATGTGGTGCCTTACACCAAGTTTCTTTTGATGATCTTTGCTAAGATCTTTGAAGAGAAATACTCCACGTAAGGTAACCTCCAGGTTTCCAAGCTTGGATCCAGGACTCTGGATCATAAGCTAAGGGACAGTGATGTGACACTCTCTTCTATAGTGTCCTTCACTACCTCCTCTCCTCAGGTGGCCAGGACAAGGGTAAAACCCCCCGTGTCTAGCCCAGCCACCAAAACCTCCTCCAAACGACCTTCTGAACCAACTATTGGTTCTCGTCAGAGAGCCAAGAAGGCCAAAAAGGCGATATCCATGTCTCTGGCTGAAACCTCTCTATAGGTTTTAGCTATTGAAACTAGCCTTAATCCCGAGGCACTTTTAGCTAACCCTCCTAGCTCTTCAGTGATTCCTCCCATCGCTGTCGTATCAGTGGCACCTACCCTAACCGCCTCAATGACCACATCACTGAAGGTGTGAATATTAGCGCCGCCACCGCTGAACACCCATGTCTCTTCTCAACCATTTTCTCTTCTCCTCCTTCCTTGGTCTTTACACGTGTTGATGATGTATCAACGACTGTCCTCCCTGATACTGAAACACACACCACTGGACCTGAGGTTGCTCCTCTCGATGCTCCTCAGCATACAGATGTCTATCCTCTCGAGGATATCTTTGCTCATGCTAGTAAAAATACTTTGGATGTCATTGATGGCCCCTCAGATATTCCATCCTTCTACCCATTCATTTCTACTAACCTTAAGCCGCTTGTTGCTCACCATTCTTTTATTACATGTCCTTCTTCTACGCATCAGCCAGATGCGGAGGAAGAAGAGGAAGAAGAAGGAGAGGATGAAGAGATTGATGATGACTATGACATGGCATCCGATGCCAAACTCCTCCTCCCAGCCGTTGATTCAGTTTTCTGCAGGATGACTGAAGTTCACCGAGAGATGCCCCGCAAGGCTGACCTAGATGCGGACCTCTCAGCCATCAAAGCAGACGTTCAAGAAGTTTAGAGTCACCTCTTGACCCTCCAAGAAGCTGTTCGAGCCAACATTGAAGCCATTGTTGTTCTCTCCAGTGGGCCTGATGAAGCTCAAGCTCTCTCCCTTCAGCAGATGGGATTTCTTCAGCAGATCCTGGATACTGTCCGTCAACCAGCTCTAGTGATCCCACCTTCCTTCTCTACTGATGATCGTGCTCAGCTCAATGAGACGCGTGAGGTAACGACAACTCTAGCCGGTGCTCTGTCAAGGCCAGAGGAAATGATGGTTCTCCAACATCAGCGCATGGATGAACTCTCTGGCTTATACACTCAAGTCTTAGCCATAGAGGGGGAGATAAGGTCCAATGCTACTGGTCCATCTGATGCTGCTACTCCAACAATCCCTGCAGTTGAAGCTGAAGCTCTTAGAGCTGAAGTTGTTGCTGCTCCTATAATCCCGAACATCGAAGTTGTTTCAGCTGAGGCTGTCGATGCTATCCCAAGGGATGATGCTCTTCCATCACCGCTGCTGCTGGTGATGATGAAGATGACGGACCTGCTATCCCAGACCCCCGAAATGACCTAGATGGTGATGATGACGATGATGATGAAGATGACTTTACCATCAAGTATCAAAAGCCAACAACCGCCACCAAGGGAGTCGCCCTCAGGGATTCTGCATCCCAGAGGGAGCAAAGGGAAGAAGAGTCTACTCCATCAAAGAACCAGGACCACAAGTCAAAAGGCAAATCGGTCACTAAAGAAGGGAATTTGAAGGTAATTTTCAATATCCCTTAACCCTTGTTTGAAGACTCTACCTCTCAGGTAGTAGTCACTTCTCTGTATCAAATTCAAATTCCATCAACTACCTGCAGTCGACTGGAATGGGTCCCTGAAAACCCTGTCTCCAGTGCTCTCACCGACCAGTAAATGGCTCAGCTAAAGGAGTCACTCGACCAGACTAGAGTAAGAATCCCTCTTCGTACCTCTAGTGGTGGTGAGTTTGACTTCCTTTTAGAAGCTGAAAGACTCGAGGCATTACGGGTTGAAGAAGAGCTAGAACTTCAGAGGAAGTAGACTGAAGACAACATAAAGCTGGCGAAGTCACTAGCTGAGAAGATTCTGCCCAAGAGAAAGTCCAAGAAGAAGGTTAACGCTGTCCAAGCCCAGGCTAAACTTCTTTCCATTGCAAAAGCTGATGATGAGAAGAACCTGAAGCTGGTGGAAAAGGACAAGCGATTGAGTGAAGCAAAGCTGAAGAAGAGAGTCAGTCCCCGCCCGATCATCAGCGTCAGCATCAGTGGACGTTCAAAAGACGGTGGAACACTAGTCTCAATGCTCATCACCAGGGAAAATCTCGATGCCATCACCGAGTACCCTTCCTACCTTGGCCGATATGGATACAGCGAATGGATGGAGATCAAGCAAGCCATTCAGCGATCCAAGTCAAGACATAATGCGATTATCGAGGACACCATCAGCAATCTCATCAAACGGATATCCAGGTATGTCGCAGTCCCTGACAGGCCTTCTCTGAAGAAAGGTGGAAAGAAGAAACAAAAGCTCTCTAATCCTAATGATGGACCATTCCTAAGGAACGAACATGAAACAAGGTTCTCCTTAGATAAAATCCTGAAGGGTCAAGAGAGTATAGACATTTCTATGTTGAATCTCGACTTGCAGATAAGGGTCCCAATACACCCAACTTTGTGCATTTCAAACCTGAGTTAGGAGTTATATTCCTTGACTATGAAGGTGAAGTCAGATTTCAGAGAATGTCAGAGCTACAACTAAAATGCTTAGCCAATTCCATGCGTCTAABCAAAAAATCTTTTCTTCTTCCAACTTTTCGATCTTCCCATTCATTCCCTGTGGGTTCCTCTTCCTCCAATTCTTTCCCAATGGGTCATTTGGTTTACCTCTTGCTCTGGATAGATGATAGCATGCCGAGAAAAGTCATGGAGTTGAAGATACGAAGGGAATGCCTACGTCGAAAAAACCTTGGTGAAGATGTACCTAGTTACATAGATCTAAGTGTTCTAGATTAGTTTCTCTTTGTAATATTGTTCACTTTTCCATGTAAATCAATTTTACTATGTCTACTTTCAGTGATTAATCTTCTAGTCTATAAGCATTAGACATGTACTGGACTACTTGTAATATTACCAATGATAATAAAATGAGTATCTCTTGTACTTCACTGAAAAAGATCCCTGAAAAAAGTAATAAGGACACAAGTCTATGAGTTCCAGTGTTATTTTTACATTCACTGACAATCTATAAGTCAGTGAATAAGCTTTCAGTTTCAGTTTTTATCCTTTAAATTTTCACTTAGATATAACTTAAGAAAAATTCTTATGCAAAGACTGACTCACTGAAAAAGATCCCAAAATAGTAAAAAGGGACATATACTTTATATGTAACTTTTCCTTACTGTTAATTGATAAGACAACTTTCTTTATGTTGTCTTGTTATCATCAAATAGGGGGAGACTGTTGATCCTCTCTCTCAGTAATTTGATGATAATCCCTTTTCACTTATACGTTGTATTTATGTTTCTGTCTTTTTCCAGTTCTAGCAATCATCACTGAATCTGTTCAGTGATCGCTGAAGAACTTGTATTGTAATTCAATCAGAGACAACGATACTTCAAGAAGACAACACTCATATGAAAGAACCTTCAGCCAAAGTCGTAGACTGAAAATGAAGATTAGAGACTGGCGAGTACATGATCTGAAGCGGTACTCAGTGATTACAAGTATGTCTACATATGWGTGAAGACTGCTCAAGCCTCAGCGAATACTGAAGAGACCACCAGGTTATTCTAGCATTTAGCGATCAAAGGAAGTTTGCCAAGCACGATTGTTTTTGTATTGTCCTTATGCACACAAAGGACAAACCCATACCCTTTTGAAATGTTAGTACGGTACGGAGCCGACTAGATGACTCCATTACCCACCAACTTTAGGTAAGGATATCTGCTCATGAATAGGCTTTTTGTACTATTCACTGTAGCAAAGAACAAGCCTTCCTCTTAAGGCTTGACACGCACTCTAACCCTACCATATTGCATTAAATTAACATTTAATGCATTGGGTATAAATAGAAGTGTTTTCTTCTCCATGCAGAGTACGCGCACAACACACTCTCTTAACCTAATTCTTATTTTTAGCATTCTAAAGCTTAAGTAAAAGAACTTTTCTTTACAACATTTCTTTTCTCATTTGCTAAGATTTTGTGTGTAACCAAAGATTGTTTAGATAGGTTTTTTTACCTTATCTTTCCGCAAACAGTCTTGTAAAATTTGTTTTGATCTTCTTTTATCAATATACATTTTAAATTTGAAAATACTGTGTTTGTATTCATCCTCCCTTCCCTTCTACAAACAGTTATACTATCTTGTAGACCCTCAAGGGACCAACAGGTTGTCTCACCCATATGATGCGAGGAATTTATGATTTTTTCTATATGATGCGATCAGTTTTTGTATAATGCGATAAATGCGGCATTTGGCTATTGGATGCGATAACTGGGTGATGTCTCATCTTATGAATGCGACAAAAGAGGTTTGTTTTGTTAAAATGTTGTTTATTTGTTATTTATCTAATATGGGTTTATAAAAGGGTTTTGATGATTTTTCATCCTATAATAGCAAACAAAGGGATTTCTCACTAGACCTCAAGGTCTAACCCTCATTTGTATTTTAAAATGTGCATTACAAGTCGGGTGCAGTCTGATGATAAGGGGAGTATGATTGCTTTTTAGGATGATGTGATATCTTTTGTACTTGAATATTTGTTACGTATATAAGTTTTGTATTGGGATCTTGTGGAAATATTTGAAAACTACTTTTATAATGTAGCTTTTGTATATATATATATATATATATAGTGGGACCAAATGTGTAAATTACATTTCATAATATATAAATATGTTGTTATATGCAAATGTGATCTTGGGGTGTTACATGTACATTATGGTTAGTATGTTGATATTGCCCTGATCTATGCTCCCAATTTTACAGCTGAAGGTCCTGATGCTGAAAAGGAAATTCAACATAGAAGGAAGAAACTTGCATTTACATTCACTCAAATTCTTCAAAGTTTTGTTGTATCTTATGAACATTAGGTATCTCACAATTTGGTTCAAAGTAGAAAGATCAAAATATTGGATGACGTTTCGGGTTTTTCTGTTGGGAATAGACGATATGTTTTGAACGTTAGCCCTAGAAATTCTAACTCTAACTTCTTGTTCATCGGGTTCATCAATATATCCAAGAGTATCTTTTGATTTGATATCTAGGTAGCAAGTATTACAGAATTGCTATAGATACTTTTCTAGTATGCATGTCTAAAAAAATTAGGCTGTTTCTAAGGAATGGGGCAAATTTTTTGTTTTAAGTTATATTTAATCAGGTTCTAGAAAGGACCTAACTACGAAAATAACAAATATTGTAATGCTTATGAACTATGTTAATTTATGCGAGTGTTAATGAAAGCACAAGTTTAATGTCAAAGGAACAAGGTGTTGTGAATTCAACTTCTTCAAAGTAGAATGAATGTTCTCTAATTCAATCATGAAACCTCACTGATATGGTTATAATTAGTTGGATTGTTGTACAAATCACACTACAACAAATTTTAATTTATAGGATTGTTTAAAATGTCTAAACGTCCTAATATAAATAGTTTATAGAATCAAACAAAAAATAGTCTATCTACAATATGTTTATAAGACGCTTCTAGGCACTTTAACAGGTTTTTAAAACACTGTTAAAATAAAGTTTCATGTTAACTATTTATACGACACTATAAAAAGAAAACTTTATAGGACACTTCTCAAAAGTGTCTTATAAAATAGCTAATATGACACTTATTTTTAAAGCATCCTAAAAAGTTTGTTTAAAACACTCAAAAAAATGTCATATAAACCTATTGTAACGTCTTTAGATAAGACGCTTTATAATTTGATCTTATAAATTTAAGTTCTATAAATTATTCTATTAGAATGCTTAGACATTCTACGTGTCCTATAAAGCCAATTTTGATGTAACATGGTTACGAACTAAATGAAAGATTGCATTTCCTCATCCTTTTTCAACACAAGGCACCTAAATTTATGAAAACAAAGCAAAACTTAAAATCAATTTTGAGAATATATACATTACAAATTAGAGGAGAAATATTACGTAGACCAATTCATTGTACAGCCATGGTACTCATCATTTTCCTTTCAAAAATCAATAATTCTTGTTGCACATTTTCAAGTTCCTTGTGTCTCCATCAACTTTTATATTCACCTGATTTGTGGCATAAACTTATCACAAAATTGTTTCTGATCAGCCTCTTAGACCCTAATTTTGGTCTCCTTATTTCTCTGCTTCAAGCGTGTTACGCATTGTGTGAAAACCCTACATCTCCGTCTCAATCGTGCTTTTACTTCATACATTCTTTTGCCATGTATTCGAGCTCCATGGGTTAAGGATTCAAATTCAATGCTTTATTTTGTCACACTTTTGTTTCTTTGCAGCAGAACAAAGAGAAGAAAAGTGTGCGATATGGAAGAAGAGATAGAGAACTTCTATAACAATTTTATATAGTGAAATTGACTGCAACCTCAGCCCTAGGGGTGGGCGATCCTGGCGATGGCTCCCATTCTGTTGGCGCTAATTTTGTCTATCCTATGCCCCCGGTTTTACTTTTATTCTTTACCATCCAATTTTTTTTAAAAATGGTCTTTTTCATATCGTTTTAATGCAATATATGTTTATTTGAAATAAATAAAATTTAGTGTTTTTTGGATAGGGGCATTTTTTAGTGCTTTCACCGAAGGCACCAAAAACCTCAGAATTGGCTTTGACTGACTGTTGCTTTAAAATTTAAAACATTTAACCATGTTGCAAAACAACAATAGAAAGATTTTACTGCAGCCAAATTTAGCCCATTGCTAAATTAACAATCTCTAAGAACATATGGAATCTTATGCCATTGTTTTATATATAGAGAGAGAGAGATTTGGGATCAATTGAAAACAACAAGTTTTCCTGAGACTTATGTGCACATCTTTTCGAAGCGTCATTCTCATCTCTCTTCTTTCTCTCTCATCTCATCTATATATACTTCACTTACTCTCATTTTTTCCTTACGCGAACATTCTCATACACAGAACTCTCTCTCTCTCTCTCTCTCTCTGTTATTGTGTGCAAGCAAGAACTCCCAAAAAAACCCTTCAAACCAGTTTTTCCTTCTTCTTTTAAAACAAGTTTGTTATTCTTATTTTTGGTTGTTAATTTTTTATGAAACTTGTTTGTTATTTAAAAATCTTCTTTTTTCCTTTTAAATAAAAACAACAGGTTAAAAAAATCTTTCTTCTTCTTGATTTATTTTAACTAAGTTTCTAAAATCTTCTTGAAAACCCTAATTTCTTATGGTTTTTCAAAAGAAAATTTTATCCTTCAAACTTTTGTTCCAAAAGTGCTTTCCAACAGAAATCGTGTGTATGAATCCATTTCTTTCTTTTCCTTTTACAGAAATGGTTGTTGCTTTGAACATGAACTTTGCTCTTGAATACTACTTCTTCAAACCGAACAATCACGTTGCACTACTAAAAATCATCACAGACAAACTCCAGTTTGTTGATGCTGCTTCATTTCTCAAGAACTGTGTTCTGGGATATGCTCTCACCTTCCAACCTGTAATGGTGAAGGATATCCTGAGACAATTCTGGTTCACTGCTGAAACAAAGACTCTGAAAGACAAGGATGGAAACTAGATCGTCAAGATCTCCTATGAGATCAACAATATGACAGTTAGCTTTGGCTTCTCAACAGTTAGGACTACTCTTTGACTCCCAAAGTCCATTTCCTACTCCAGTGATCCAGACAATGACTATATCATCAAATTTCGGGACGATATTCATTACGACTAAGCACTAAAGAAAAATCCGACTCATAGCTCAACAAGTCTTTGACCAAGATCGAGAAAAATCCGATGTCAGTGATCTAGCAGTATATGTTTTCTCATTTCATGTAGTGTATGGGTGGGAAAACAGGTGGCCAAGATCAAGCAAGCAGAGTGGCGTTGAACATCGGTTGTTCAGTCATTAGAGACATCAACTATAATTACGCTAAGCTAATATTTGATGATCTGGTACTGAATTTGAACAAGCATTAGCGAGAAAAGGTGGTTCCCTACCCCAGGTTCCTGAGCGGGATTCTAGCCAGAATCCTAGCAGCCAAGTACCCTTCTTAGAGAGACCTCCCCATATGCAAGGCCTTCGGACATTCGTCTATTCCCTCAAATGCTGAGGATAACCGATGCAACTCTTCTTCCTTCTTCTTCTTCAGTAGTTATGACTGTGGCAAACCCCCCTCAGTCTATCCCAACTACTACTTCTCAAAGAGCTTAAGAAAACCTCAAATGGGAAGCCATCTAAGGTAGCTGAGACTTCTCAACAGGTCTCAACTATTGAACTTGGCCATAATCCCGAGGCATATGTTGTTACCCTCCTTTCCTCTTCAGAAATATCTTCAGTTGTTGTCTTATGTGTGGCTCCTACCTCAACCACTTCAGTGACTCAGATCACTAAATGTGTGATTCCCAGCATAGCCACTGCTAATCCAAATCTCTTCTCAACCATTCTCTCCTACCCTTTTTCTTTTTTCTCCATTACACGCATTGATGATCTAATCGTGCCTGTCCCCATTATTGGTGAATCCATAACCACATGACCTGAGGATGCCCCTCTAGAATCACCTCAACAACATACGACTGATCCTCTCGATAGTGCATTTGAGACGCTTCATGGTACTCTTTCGGATACTGCTGATGAGCCATCAGGTATACACCGAACCCCTCCATTTCCTTATTTGTTACTAACCCCGAGCTTTCTCATGCTCATTGTTCTTCTCTTTCTACTGGTTCTATAGAGAATGAACCCCAATCACTGAGACTGATGCCTATGATATGGTTGGGGATGTCAAGCCACTGCTCCCTATTGTTGTGACTGTCCTTGACAAAATGGATGAAGTACAACAGGGACTGCCCTCAAAGGATGATCTAGCTCATGACCTCTTTACTATCGAAGGTGAGGTTCGTGAATGTCAAATAATAGCTAAACGTCATGAAGACGAAATTCCAGCAAAACTCTGAAGTTGTCGCTGCTCTCTCCAGCAAGGATGAAGATGTTCAAGTTCAACTTACCAAGCATGGTGAGCTTCTTGAACGGATTTTTCATATTTTACAACAACCAACACTTGTCTCTGCACCCTTCTTCAGTGTATTTGATCATCATCAGTTGGATATGGTTGTTGAGCTCAACCTTCGTCAGGCTGAAGCAATTGCCTCCATGGAGCTAAAGCTGCAAGACCTGGTTTCACGCATCCCTCTATCAGGTAATAATGTTAATGATGAGCTTCATCAATAATGATGATGTCGCAGTTACTACTGTTGACCTTGAAGACATTCATCCTTCCACCTCTGCGTTTTCAAATGTTGGTGATGAAGATGAAGATGATGATGATGATGATGATGATGATGATGATGATGATGATGATGATGATGATGATGAGGATTTTGAGCCTCAGATCCCAGACCCAAGTACTGACCTTGGTAGTGATGATGATGATTTCTTCATTCAGATCATTCCAAGATAGCCTATCACAGGAATCTCCTTCAGGAACCTGCTTCTCGGGGAAGAGATCATCACACCAGCATTCTTCTGGCAAAGAAAAATGAGTCGTTGAAGAAAACTTTGCCCTAATTCTTGGGGCACTCAGCCAATCTGAGGATGCAGACACTTCAAGGTATGTACCCTTTTCCTCTGAAACTAAACCTTCTATCCCCCACCTCTATATATCTCTGCAACACCAACCCTCCGTCTCTCAACCCATGTTCCTTCTTTTCAAAC
Source organism: Cynara cardunculus var. scolymus (assembly GCF_001531365.2). NCBI lineage: Eukaryota > Viridiplantae > Streptophyta > Magnoliopsida > Asterales > Asteraceae > Cynara > Cynara cardunculus. Next base: position 19,419 of record NW_020200592.1, read on the forward strand.
CCTTATGGATGATGAAGATGGAGATGAAACCTATAACCTCATACCTATAAAGTCGTCTACATAACTTGTATGTTCAGAGGATGAAGAAAAACTGAGGATGACTCAGCCTATAAGTCAACTTGACCAATACAAAGTAAAAATTCCTTTTCATACCTCTGGATGTGGTGAGTTTGATTTTCTCTCTAAAGCTGAACGTGAAGAATCCCTGAAAGCTGAACAAGAGCTGAAGCAACATCAGCAACATCAGCAACAACTTAAAGATGGCTCAGAGTTAGCCAAGACTCTAGATAATCAAGATCTTGCTGAAAGAAAGTTCAAGCAGAAAGATCCTCTCAGTGCTCAAGCCCTACATTTAGAAAAAGCTCAACAGAAAAGACAAAGGGTGTTGTCGCTAAAGAATAAAGATCTGAATTGGTGCATAGAAAGGATCAAAACAGAAATGAGCCCTTCATAAAATCTCAAACATCACTATCAGTGGTCGAATGAAAAATAGTGCTCTTCTAGTTTCAATGGTCATATTATGAGAGAACAATGATGCTGTCATTGAGTATCCTTCCTTTCTCAGTCAGTATGGTTTCTACTAATAGCTTGAGATTCAACAAGCGATTCCGAAATCCAATCAAAGCACAAGGATTACATCGAAGAAGTTTTGAACAAACTATTCAACAAAGTGTCGAAGATCGTCGAGGTTCCTCCTTTGCCACAGAACTCCTCTAGAAGAAGAAACCTTTCTGATCCTAAAGATGGTGCATCCCACATGAACGAGCATGAAATAAAATTCTCAGTGGATGAGCTCTTCAAGGATAGAAAGAAGCCAGATATCTCAATGTTGAATCTATCACTGCCTGAAAAGGGACCCTTCATTCCCAACACAGTGCATGTGAAACCTGAATATGGACTTGTGTTCATTGACTATGATGGTCAGTACAGGTTTCAGCGAGTATCTGAGTTCCATACCTGCCCAATAAATCACCTTGTGTATCTTCGAACTTGGCTGAACGAAGATCTTTGTAGAGAGATGATGGATCGCAAGATTCAAAAGGAAATACTCAGAAGAAAGATTCAAGGAGAAGATTTACTTGACTACACAAATCTAGAGTAGAAAACCTTTCAGTCTTGTAAAATCTTGTATATCTTTATCTTTTCTTTCAATGTATATCTTTTATGTTTTAAGCCCACCAAGACCAATTGTAGTCAGTTGTGATATTTTCTTTTCTAAGATATTTTAATAAAATGATTGGTTCACTGAAAAAGATCCCTCAAAGTAGTAAATGGGACATGTATTTATGAGTTCTATTTATTTCTTACATTCACTGACACCCTTCTAGTCAGTGAATATGCTCTCAGTATTTAGTTATTTATATTATGTAATTTATTATTTTCTTGTAATATTTTAAAATTAAAGTAAATTTCCATAATAAACTTTATCACTGAAAAAGATCCCAAAACAGTTAAAAAAGACAAGTATTTTACTAGTACCTTTTGCTTACTGTAATACCGAAGCAATTTTCTTTATGTTGCTTTGTCATCATCAAATAGAGGGAAATCGTTGATCCTCTCTTTCAGTAATTTGATGATAATCCTTTCTATCTCATGAAGTGTATTATCTCTTTATTCAGTTTCAGCGATCATCATTGAGTCTTTTCAGTGATCACTGAACAAGTATTGTAATTCTCAAAGATAAGTATTCTTCAAGATGACAAAACTCACACCATAGAACCTACAGTGATATCGAAGATAAAGCTGATGACATGGACAAGCAAGTTCGTGATCTAATGCAGTTTTCAGTGATAACAAACCTGTCTACACAAGTGTGAAATCTACTCAAGATTCAGCGAACACTAAAGAAACCTCAGCGTTATTCCAGTGTCAGCGATCGAATAAATCTTATTGAACAAGATTAGTTTTTGTTTTTTTCCTTCTACACACAAAGGACAAACCCATATCTCTCAAAGTAAAGTACTGTATGGAGTCACTCTATTTTCTCCAAGCGTGTTTACCTACTTTGAGAAAGACTATTGTTCTTATACGGTAAAAGCATGTATATTTGCAACAAAAGACAAGCTCATCTCCAGAATCTTGACATGTGTTTTGTACCGTCTGACTTGTATTTAATGCAACAGTATAAATAGCTAAGAAGCTCCTTCTTCTCTGTTGCCCACTCACTCTACCTAGTGAAGAAGAAGAAAACTTTGCCAAGAATTCTACTTTTTGAAGATCAACTCTCTACCTAAGAGAAAGGCTTCTTCCCAAGCACAAGACTTTTTAACCTTTTCTTTTAGCAAGTTTTTTATTTCTTGCTTTATGTATCTTGTGTGTTTCTTTGATTGTTTAGATAAGTTCTGTATCTTATCTTTTCCGCAAACAATATGTATAGTTTTGTATTGATCTTCCTTATCAATAAAGGATTTTAAAAAGTGAAAGATGTTTGTGTCTGTATTCATCCCCCCTCTTCTACAAACTGTTACCTTTAAACTCTTGTATATTCGGCTGGGACCAACAAATTTTGTACTCATACACATTTAAATAATCAATGACATGATGATTACCTCCTTATTTTTGTTTTTTTATTGAATGTATTTCTTAATATCTTGATTATAACCAGTATACTGGATCTAGTTTTTGATGGTTACTTATCGTTTATTGGAAAGAAATTAGCCAACTTCATCACTTGATCTACTATGACCCACATGGTGTCTTAGCATTTCAAGTCTTAGGTAATTTGGTGAGAAATTCATTTGTTACCGTTCCCAATTTAATAATGTGATTTCCATCTACTACAACCTACCTTATGGGATTTAATGTTATATCTTCACTTTTAAGCATGTGAGACATTTCTCCATATATTTGGATACTACTCTTCATACTTGGCCACCAATGACATTTTTCAAGTTATTATACATTTTGTCACAACTAGGGTGTATTCAGTACATGTACTTATATATTTTTTTCTAGTATTTTTCCTTTTAATTCTCCCACCCTTAGAAAGAATACTTTCAAGTATCGATCTTCATTAGTTGTCTCTATCGATGCGACTAAGTATGCTTCTATAGTGGATAGTTCTACTATCTTTTGTAGCCTTGACGCCTAAGTAATTATTTCTCCACATACAAAGGAAAAGATGTTGATTTCCAATTAACTTGATATCTGGCTTAGTTCGAGCCATAAAGTTCTCTTAGTTCTACTTCTAAGAGTTCCCCTCAAAAATTTTGGTATAATATTTTATTATTGCCTTATGTGGTTTACCCAGATTTGACATGAAATTAAGGACTTACCACTAGCAAGTGTGCAAGATCAGGTTTTATGCACACCATTGCATACGTGAGACTTCCAACTGCTCGTCTATTTGGGATCTTTGACATCTTCTCCTCGCCTTTGTCATCATTTGGATAATCTTTTTTGGAGATCTTGACTTACATAGGCATTGGTGTGCTAATCGCCTTTACACCATCCATGTTGAAGCATTGAAGCACCTTTAAAATGTACTCATTTTGTGTGAACTTCAATGTCCTTGAGCTTTTGACTCAAGTGATTTCCATGCCGAGGATCTTTCTTCTTTGTCCCAAGTCCTTCATCTCAAGTTCAAACTTCAATTTCCAGTTCAAGTTGTTAATGTCAAAAACATTTTTGCAAGCTATTAACATGTTATCAACATAAATAAGTAAGTACATCCAAATGCCATTATTGCAACAAAAGTACATAAGCAGATTTTCACATTCCGACTGGAATCAATATTTAACATAAACAAGTCAAACTTTTATACAACTGTCACGGTGGCATCCTTAGTTTGCATATCTAATCAGGATTTCCTTCACAAATACTTTTGATTGACTCATATAAATGGTTTCTTCTTGATCAAGATGTAGATATGCTTATTTTCACATCAAGTTTCTTGAATTTCAAACACACACACACAAACACACACACACACACGTACATACATACATATATATATATATATATATATATCATATTCAATTTCTATCCTTTGACTAACCCCTTTACTATTAGCCTTACTTTGTGTCTTCCGTCATCCTTAATCTTGAACAGCTACAAGCATCTAATAGCTTGATTTCCATCAGGTAGAGGAAAAAGAAGAACATAGTTCAAGGATATCGTCAAGGTCTGAAGGTTCTATCTCCTTTTGTATGGCAATAATCCACTTGATGCCACTAGATGAATTAAGAACACCGTCAAGGTCTGAAGAACATAGTTCAACTGATCACAAAAACTCATATTGGCTTATAACTGATCTCTATGTCATTCGAAAGACTTAGTTATGCGCTTGCTAGTCCGAAATGTCTAGTTTGTCGCACTGTCAAGTGCTTGCACCTTGATACGAACTTTCAATTTTATTTTCGTATTCATTAGAAGGAGGATAATTGCATTGATATTTATTTGCCTTTATTTTAAGTGGTGTTCGTGAAGGAGTACAGGAGATGAACTTCTTAATTCTTGCTCCCTGTTGTGCCATCATCAAGGGTTTTCTTGGAGTATTTTCATTACGACTCGATGAGTTCATTGCATGTTATATGTTTGGAATATATTACTTATCTTGTATCTGGGTTCTAGATTCTATAGCCCTGAAATATGTTGGTATATCCAAGTAAATGATCTTTGTATAGTGCGATGATCAAGTTTGTCGTTTCTTGCATCGTGAACATACATCTAACAACAAAAAATACGAATATAACCAAGACAAGTTGATGTCTTACCTCGACATACCTTTTCGTATATATTATCATTAATAGCGATGATAAAAAAAAAAGCATGTAATGATGTGCATGATCGTAAATAAAGCTTTACACCAAAAAAAACTTTAGGGAAACCATCAATTAACCTATCAGATCTTGATTTCTCAAGAAACGTCTGATTCATTCCATCCACTACCTCGTTCGATTGCAAATCATGGGGTTTAGTGAAGCGATTATAGAATTCGTTTTCCTTACAAAAGGAAAGTAGCTCACCACTTTTGAATTCTATATTGTCATCCCATCTCAACACCTTCAACTTCTTTCTAGTTTAGAAATATACTGAATCATGGATCAGAATCGAACCGATGACCATCACATTACAAATGCGATGCTCTAACCTCTGAGAAAGATTTGTTCTCTCTTACGAACAATTTTTTCGTAAAAGTTTAACCAACCCATTTTCAAAATATCAAGTAGATGAATAAGAATCTTTCCACCAAGGCTAATCACTGTTTGAACTTCTGAAAGAATTCTGAATTATGTTTCATGTAAAGAAGCCAACTTTATTAGAACAATCATCAATATAGGAAAATATTTATACGTGGAGTTATGAGAAGGAATCCCTCGAATCCAAAACTCATTGATCCTTGTGGGTCACATTAATTCTTGGTTTACTCACATATATCATCATCCAAGTCATTCATGTTGGGTCCGAAAAACCTAAGCGTTCCCTAGATCCGGTCAAATCCGCGAATCTTAAACCCAACGCTCTTGTAGCAATGCAGGAGCATCCCACATCGGTGAGGCTAGGGAGATTCGGCTTCCTTATAAGGAAGTGGGAGTCTTACTCCTACCAGTGACGCGTTTTAAAGCGGTGAGGGGTTGTGCTGACCAACCCAAAACGGACAATATCATGTGGGCGACTCCCTAGTGCAGTTACCGGTCCAACAAATGGTATCAGAGCTAAGGCCGCACCAATGTGGAGGGGGAATGTTGGGTCCGAAAAACCTAAGCGTTCCCTAGATCCGGTCAAATCCGCGAATCTTAAACCCAACGCTCCTGTAGCAATGCAAGAGCATCCCACATCGGTGAGGCTAGGGAGATTCGGCTTCCTTATAAGGAAGTGGGAGTCTTACTCCTACCAGTGACGCGTTTTAAAGCCGTGAGAGGTTGTGCTGACCAACCCAAAGCAGACAATATCACGTGGGCGGCTCCCTAGTGCAGTTACCGGTCCAACAATTCACAACAACGGATGATGATGATCTTTGATTGTCAGTCTTGGTTCTAAGACTTGGAAGTTCCCTACAATAAAATTTGGATTGACGGCAATAGTTACAATTCTCATTCTTTTAGGACTTTCCACTAAATCTTGGCTTGCATGGCTTTGGAAGGATTGTTCAGTTTTCCCATTTTTCAATCTCCAGTGCATCTTATCCCACAAATAACACAACTATTGCTGCCATCATCTTTGTCAACATTCAATCCTCATAGTTTATCCTTAGATCCTCACTTAAGTGACCTGTTTTAACATCTGCAATAGTTTTAATATCCTTACTATAAGTTAAAGAATCAACAAAATAGCATACTTTTTAGGGATGGAGCATAAGAGGACCATTCACATATTTTCCGCATTAATCTTCAAGGCCACCAAATTTATTGTAGGATCCCACATTAGTTGGGGAGGGGAACAAATGTTGCCTTATAAGAGACTTGATAACTCCTATGTCAAACGCATTTTAAAACTATGAGTCCAGGTGTGTGCACAAAGCGAACAATATCTGGTACGGTTGACATGAGATGTTACAGATGGTATCAAAGTCGGGAACCGGACTGGTGTGCCAACGAGGATGCTCCAAGGGGAGTAAATTATAAGATCCCACATTGGTTGGGGAGAGGAACAAAGGTTTCCTTATAAGAGACTTTATACCTCTTTTATTTGACCTAGGATGTTACATTTATCTTTCATGATTCGACTATCAAGACAATGAGATAGGAATTGATCTATGTTCCTTAATTTTATAGACGAGAAAGGGTTTAAGTAGTATGATTTGATCAGTGACCAATTGTGAGTTAGAGCTTTTCTAACTTGTTCTAGAGATCAAGTATAGTTATGTTCGAGCTTATCTCTGAAATCATCTTCTCACACACAACTAGTTGCAATGTGGCGACACCCATTCTTCCATATCTTCAAACTCTTCCCCCATGTTTTAGGGGTAAGTTTTTCTAGTTCATAGACAAAATGGTACATCCATTTGAAGTACCAACTTAATCTTCCATTGTCATTTTCCAAAGTCTTCATCCCCATTCCACTTCTCAATATGAAGTGCAGATCTAGAGGCTTCGTACAAACCTCTAACATAGTTAGAAGTAGTGTTCAATAAAGGGTTACTTGGGTTTACGCCTTCTGTTCAGAGATAATCATCACAATGCTTATGTTTGTAAAATTATAAAGAGCACGACCATTCTTGCTTATAGCATGTTACCAGATCTCTTTTTCTTTCTTTTTCACAAATTTTATATTTTTTATCATAATCTTCAACATTACATAAAAAAGTACCCGATATAGAAACACCATATTTAGCATATAAGCTAGCTTATGTTTTGAACTTATTGATTACAGACTTGTTTAATTAGTAATAAGTGAATATTTTGAAGAATTACTTAAAATTAATGTTTCAATAAGGTTTCGGGGGTTTCTTATTCCGCTTGTTTCATTTATGGTTGTTATATGTTTTTCCTAAGGCTGCATATGGGTTTCGATTGGCTGGATTGAATGGATTTGAACAACTCAAACCTATATTTGCAAGAAAAATTACAACCTAACTCAACCCAAACCATGTGCGTTGGGTTGGTGAAATTGATAGAGTTGAAACTTTGGTACATCATTTTATAATATAGCTAAGTATTTTGTTTAACAAAGTAATCAAAATGAGAACATAAAAAAAAAGCTAACAAATGAAAAGAAGTTGGAAGTGAATGCTAATAAGAAAGTAAAGTTATGAATAAAGTTGTAAGATAATTTTGAATGTAGCAAATTACGGCTTGGTTTAATATCTAGTGTACATATATTAATCACAAACTTAACAATTAAATTTGTAGTATTGAAAGGCATCGAGTTGCGTTGGGTTGTGTTCAAATTACTTTAACCCAATTCCAACCCCAATAGATGCAATTTCGCCTATTTTTCATCAACTATGTGTCAAGTTATCTAGGTTTGAGTTTTTTAGGTTTTGTCGCATTCGGTTGGGCAGGTTGGTCGATTTTTTGAGCACCCCTGGTTTTTCCATTTTTCGAGCTTATCAATTGGTTTTACAAATCATGACTTGTTTATCCTCTAACAACTAGTTTATTAACTATGATAATGCTATATGCACCCTTATAGGTCGAAATTAGACTGAATCATTCATTAAAGAAATAAAAAAATAGGTATTCACGTTAATATCTATAAGAAGAAAGTTAATAAATACCGATTCATTTAATAATATATATATATAGATGCATTTAACCCACCCCACTTAATATCATCTATATTTTTTCTTACCAACATAGGTTAGTTTACAAAAATAATAAAAAAAGAATATGATATGACTACTTTCTTGTTATTACATTTTTGCCTTGTGAGATAATTGCATGAGAAAATAAAAATGGATGTTTAAATGGTGGTACATCCCATCAAACTCATCATAAAAGTTACGACGGTATACTTTTTGACTCCACAAGCATCATCATTACATCAATTATTGAAATAAAGGTCAAGGCACTTGGTGTTGGGGGACACCATAGGGGTTAGGGCCCCTTGGAAGTTAAAAGGAATTTACCTTGCCTCTCACTCACATACTAAATTCTCCTTTTGTTTTGCTTTCTTCATTGCTCCTTTTGGGGTTTCACCTTTTGCTCTACTTTTCCAGTTTCCACTTCATTCTACACTTTACAGTTCATGTCGAGTTCAGAGTAAATGTAATGGTTTCTAATAAAGTCGTAGTTAATTAAATATGACATTTTCTAAGGATCCATTAATTATAACCAATAGATAAGACGTCAACAGAGCTAAATCTAAAATCTATGTTATAGTGAGCCAGTCTCAACCATTTGAGCTATCTTAGCAAGACCATAAATATAAGCATTTAATTATAAGAGGTGTGTCTGATTAGTTTGAGCTTGACTTCAAAGGTCAAAAGTACCAGGATGTCTCAGGTTCAAATCCAAGGAGGAATAAAAATCCCCTTGTAGTCACGGAGGTTCAAATGCAGTGCAAAGCAGGTTCTGTGATTAGTCGGCTCGTATAACGGGTTGTATATCCAAGTTAATCATATATATATATATATATATATATATATATATATATATATATATATATAGGAGCGTTCAAATAAAAACCACTCAATTTGTACAAACCGTGAAAACCACATTCAACCCATCATAATTTTTCATTTTGTTCATTTTTTTTTTTTGTAATTATCAGAGATTGATTAACCATTTTTATTGTGAAGGGTGTTAATCATGGATATTATCATCTTGATTATTTTAATTTTAGAGAAATACATGAAACAGTTTCATTAAAATTTCATTAAATATTATATGAAACAATTTCATAACCATATATGAAACAAATTCATCAAAAAAAATATTATATGAAACAATTTCATAACCATATATGAAACAAATTCATCAAAAAAAGTATTATATGAAACAATTTCATAACCATATATGAAACAAATTCATCA
>NW_020200592.1:29318-56494 GCF_001531365.2 Cynara cardunculus var. scolymus
AGATTTCTTAATAATTACCAAATTGCCATCGTGCAATTTAGACCGTTAGATCATTAACTTATAAAGTTGATCAATAAACATAAATTGGTCTTACGGGTCTCACGAAAAACCTTTGGTCTCACGTGAACCCAACCCATATGTGCTATATATATATATATATATATATATATATATATATAAGCCTTTTCTTACATGATTAGAATAAAAAGTTCACTTACATGTATATTAGTAATGAATATTGTAAAATATCGATGCCATCGTTTTGATCTGTAAACTTTCTCCATTTCTTTTTCCTTTCGTCATAATTAATGATGTGTAATTCTTCCAAGGAAAGAACCACACAAGTGATGCCCCATACAAATAAATTATAATACCAATCTTGTCACAACCCTACAATAATAATTGTGTGTTCCGTGTTCCACTGAATATTCTTCCCATTGATCACCGGTTTATGTTCCTTTAGAGTCGTTACAGGTTTTTCCAACTATCAACTTTAAAATTTCATGAAATCACTTGAAGCGTGTATAACGAGAACACCAAATGCTATATAAAAATAGAAGTACAACGGAGTGAATTTTGTATAAAGTAATAGCATACTCATCCTACTATTCCATGCATCCGACAATGACCTAGTTAATTAACCCGGTCTTTCAAATATCTAAGGGATGGGCTAAATGCACTTTTACCAATTACTTTTTTTTTTTTACATTCTTAGCTCTTTCGACATCTCACTATCAATTCATATGGTACATTACACATTATACAAAAACTCACATAACGTCAATGGGCCCCGAGTGTTTTTGTTCACAGGTTCTTGAAAGAAGTATGATGGCTACCATTCAGCAAAAAAATATGTCACATTTGGTGCCTCAGAGAATGAAATAACATGTGAATGGACTATATGGTTTGGTTGATCTTTTAGAACATTCATGAACTGTGAAAGCTATTAGTCATGGAATATAAATCAGACACCAATGTCCAGTTGAAAGTGGCACAGCTAGGAACCAAATTAATATGTGGTTGAAGTTGGTAGTAAAATGACCAAAATAAAAGAAAAGTAAGACAAGAGTATTTCCTTTTGAAGCATCATGGGTGAGTTTGTCTTTCTTACCCTAAAATGACTAAATTTAGCCATTAGATCAATGCATAATTGGTTCTTTTGTTTGCATCCAAGATTAGGACAAATCATATTCACGTAATAATAGTTTTTCTTTTATTATTTAAAAATATGAGACCTTTTGTGATATATTTTTACTTGTTCAAAGAGTGATAACTGCATCTGTTCAGTTGTCAAAACCCTTTGGTGCAAAAGAAATTAAATCAAACAATTACTTGAGGATATGAACTTTATGGTTTCCGACTTTGTGAACTAAATTCTCTCAAAAATGACACGACTACTACAAAGCGTTGATGAGTCCTTCCATATTATCCTGGAAATAATTAAGGCTTCTTTTTTAAAACAACGTTAAAAGAAGGACATGCATTTTTGGAAGTAATCTCACCCAGGAGTTTATAAGAAATAGGGTATAATTGAGGATTTAAAAGAATTACATGCGTTTCCGGTGAGAATGAAAGTTATAGTGAGAATAGTAAATAGAAATTTCCACCGTCGAATCAATCTGAATTGAAGATCAATACGGATCGTGTGCATCTAGATGAACCGGATTGATTCCCGTGGAAAGCGCAATTAATGGGATGAAGGTAAGATTAAAAGTGATCAATGGTCAGAATACATTTTTACACTTCTCACCTCACACGATCCTTCGTTTCTCTCTCTCTCTCCCTCTCAATCATATATATATATATATATATATATATATATATAGGTGGAGGCTTAAATAAGAATAAATCACATTTATGAAAACACGAAAACATATGTATCACATGTGATAATACACATGAGAGGACCTGGTCATATGCGTACGACTTGGCCAACCATTTTGGCTACGCCAAAGAGCGTATACGTCACTGATTTAGATCCATGTGATGTATTATTGTAACACATTAATAACACTCTTATCACATGTGGTAATACATGTGATACTACCTAGTATTGTGCGGGCGACTTGCCCCACAACCTAGATTACGCCAAAGGTCATATGCGTCTTTGGTTTAGTATTCAATGTGTATCACATATGATGGATTATAATAAAAATGGTATTTTTGCGTTTTCATAAAATGACGGTGTTCTCATTTGCACCTTCTCCTATATATATATATATAGAGAGAGAGAGAGAGAGAGAGAGAGAGTCAGGTTCAAAGAAAAACCGGAAAATTTGAAAAACACCCTAATAACCAATCATTTGAAAGGTATGCACATGCGCATACAAGTAATTTGCAAGCATATTGTCTAGTATATGCATATATATGTGTGCATAACTTGCACATGTGCACAAGAATCCAAACACAACTTCAACTACTTGTATGCACATGTTTATACCATTTAGATGGATAATGGTTATTAGGATGTTTATTAGTTTTTCATTTTTTTGGGTTTTCCCTTGAACCTCCCAATATATTATACACTATATATATATATATATATATATATATATATATATTATAATCAAATAAGAACTAAAAAAACATTATAATCCAGTGAAAACTGGTTAAATCAAATATAGGTTTGAGTTGTTCAAATCCAGTGAAATCAAATAAGAACTAGAAAAACATTATAATCCAGTGAAAACTAGTTAAAAATTATTTTTTTGCACAATTTTTTCATCAAATGTTAGAACTTAAGATATTGTTTCACGTGTATTTGTTTCATAATGTGATAGTTTCACATTGTGAAACTTTTTTTCGTTTCACTAAGTGAGCAAAAAAATTCACATGGATTTTTTTCACCATATATACACCAATGTGTGAAATAATAGCTAAAACAATAGTTTTTGATTTTGGAGAGCTAGATTTGCCTCAATTGTTTGTTTCTTTCCTTCAGCTTTTCTCAAAAGAAATTATGTAAAAGATATATTTTTTTTTATATCGGTTCACATACTACTAGAAAACTTGGCATCGGCGACCAATAATTTGCTACGAACCGATCCGTCACGGATTTGCGACGGATAAGTGATGGATCAACTACAAAACCAATCTTTTTAATTTTTTATTCACATTTTTTCCAATGGATGTATGATCTGTCGTTAATCCGTAAGAAATCTTAAAAAATCCATAGCTAATCTGAGATAAATATATATAGATTTGCCATGGATTTGCTACAGATCTAGTTGTATTCGATATTAAAAAAAATCAAAACAAATATTTTAGTGACCAACTGTTTAGCTACAAGCTATTTGCTACGAATCTGACTTTCAGCTACGGATTTGTCCGTCGATACCCAGTTTTCTGATAGTGTCATGGGTTTGTAACGTTAGTGTGGATCTCGTTTGATTATCGTCACACACACACACACACACACACACACACATATATATATATATATATATATATATGTATAGGGGCTTAATCAAATGAGAACTGTTTTGTTTGTGATAACCGTGAGATCCAATCTCAACTACACATCCTAATAATCAATGGTTAAAATTGAAAGGAATCTTAATTAATGTAATTCCAAAAATATATTAGTGACATTTAATGACATAATGTAAAGAAGGGTAAGATGGTCATTTTTTTATTGAGCCGGATTTGAGCGCCCTACAAATATGTTAATATTCTTAATATACACAGAGTCTTCACATACACAGACAGAGATTTGACTCCTAACAAGAAATGGAGAAGCCCAATCGAGCAAGGGAAAGACCAACATTGGCAGTGGTGGTTTTGTCAACACCGTGTTTGCCAGTTGTGATGACAACGACTCTTGGGGTATCACCGGCGAGCTCCGGCTTGCGATTGTATTGAAGGACGGATCTAATGGTGATGATTTTGGGTAGGGTTTTGTCGTTGGTCTAGGTAGGGTTTTGTACATGGGCTTGAAAGGTAGAAAGTTGGAAGAACATAGAGATGAGGGTTCTATTAGCCACCGTAGAGATGTCATCGTCGGCGGAGGAAGAGAGATTAAGCAGCTGCTGAAAGAAGCATCTCAGCAATGGCGACCGTACTCTTTCATAAATGAGGGGACCCTTGGCTGTGGCATCAGACACTCAAAATCACCATTGGCAGTGATAGTGTGTGAACAATGGTGTGTTACATTGTGATGTGCTACATTGTGGTAATATATACAAACACAGTGTCATCACATACACATATACAGAGACAGACACAGAGATTTGACTCCTAATCTAGTTAACAAGAAATGGATCCCAAATTAATGTAGCTACCAGCTATATATGTGTTGCATCCTGCTTTCATATATGTATATATGTATATATGATAGTGTGTGAACAATGATGTGCTACATTGTGATAAAATATACAGACACAGAGTCATCACATACACATGTACATACACAGACACAGAGATTTGACTCCTAATCTAGTTAACAAGAAATGGATCCCAAATTAACTCATAACTGATCCATTTTACGCTAGTAAACGCACTTGAAGGTTTTTACAGGTTTCCCTGTCTTCCTTCTCCAATGTTCGAGCGTTCATATATTCCTTCTCCTTCTCCAAGGTTTTTACAGGTTTTTACTTTTGATTTTTAGTTGTCTATGCCTCTTGTCTCCTAGTCATAACTTTTGTCTTTTCTAAACAGACAATATCCATCATGGGAAAAATTGGATTTGCTAAACTCATTGATTTCTGCCCTATTCATGCAACTGAGGTGAAACTTCCTGCTGGTGGGTCTTTTGTCATAGCCAATTCCTTAACATTGTGGTGTGCTACATTGTGGTAAAATATACAGACATAGAGTCATCACATACACATATATAGAGACAGACACAAAGATTTGACTCATAATCTAGTTAACAAGAAATGGATCCCAAATTAATGTAGCTAGCATCTATATATATGTTGCATTCTGCTTTCATATATATATATATATATATGTATATATGATAGTGTTTGAACAATGTTGTGCTACATTGTAGTGTGCTACAATGTGGTAAAATATACAGACACATGATAAAATTCTTGCAGAAACACTTATTGATTTGATATTCTTAAATATTATGGAGAAAATCTTTAACAAATATATGTGATTCCATGTGATAATTTAGAAACATGATCATGTTTACACTTACGAATTAGTTTTTTTTGATTTTATTCCACTGAATCATATTAATCTATAATTTAGGAATGTAAATCAATATTAATTATTTTTTGTGAAACGTTTCTATTTTAAAAATTAAAATTTAATATTAATTTAGGAATTGACTAACATACCCTTTTAAAATAAATTAAATTGATTAATTAATATATTAAAATGATTGGACCTCACGGTTAGCACAAACAACTCAATTCTCCCTTGAATGGGCCCCTATGTGTGTGTGTGTGTGTGTATATATATATATATATGTGTGTGTGTGTGTATATATATATATATATATATATAGGGTTGGGTTCACATGAGACAGCCTATTTTCGTGAGACCACTTTTTTACACTTCAAACTTCACATCAAAATGTCGTAAAGGTAAAAAAAGTTGAACTTTCAAAGTAAAAACACTGTGAATGTTACCTTCACAGTGTTTTGCTGTGATGTTTCAAGTGTAAAAAAGTGGTTTCACGGGTCTCACGAAAATAGGTTGATCTCACATGATCCAAATATGTATATATATATATGGGAGCGATCAAATGAAAACCACTCAATTTGTAAAAACCGTAAAAACCTCATTCAACCAATCATAATTTTTCATTTTGTTCATTTTTTTGTAATTATGAGAGGTTGATTAATCATTTTTATTGTGGAGGGTGTTAATCATGTATATTATCATCTTCATTAATTTTATTTTTGAGAAAATACATGAAACAATTTTATTAAAATTTTATTAAGTAGTTTATGAAACAATTTCATAACCATATATGAAACAAATTCATCAAAAAAAAGTATTATATGAAACAATTTCACAAGATTAAACAAATTCATGAAAAAATTTAATAAGATTAAACAATGAAATCAACAGATGAGGGTGGTTTGCACAGTTTTACAAATTGGAGTGGTTTTCATTTGATCGCTCCTATATATATATATATATATATATATATGGAGAGCTTCATTTGAGGAAATGCTAAGTGTGTGAGAAGTAAAGAAGTGAGCCCTTAGATCAAATGATCAAATTATCTATTATTTCGCAGTCAAAGACGCAAATCTTCATTTTTTTAAAAGGAAGGGTAATAAGGAAACTAGAAAAAACAACGGCGGTAATCAAGATCGATCCGTTAACTATTGATCACTTTATATCTTCGACGACGACGACAACGAAAGTATGTTCAATGATATACGATCTCGATCCCGTTAATGATTCTATCATCGATTTCTGATCTCTATTCTTTTTGGACTATATATTGCAATTCTAGATTATTAAAATTATCAAATTTCTTAATCTATGAATCAATTAAATTGATCATATGTGGATGACTTAAGATAGTTCATAAGTAATTCATTCGGGTTCATATATGAATCACACGTGTTAATATGTGAATAAATTAAATAGTTCATATGTGAATCACACAAGTTCACATATGCACTTTTTTGCCGCATATGTAAAAGTTATGAAATTACCCCTCTATCTTCCGGATAGTTGTTACCATGCGACAATTATCTGGTGCTTTACAGTCAAAGTCGCAGATCTTGACCATTTTTTTAGATGAAGGTTAGGATCACTTCTCTACTTCTCACACATTTAACACTTCTCATATGAACCTATGACTATATATAAAGTTGGGTTCACGTGAGACCAGCCTATTTTCGTGAGATTCATATGACCACATTTTTACAATTGAAATTTACAGCAAAATTTTGTGAAAGTAATAAAAATCCGAACCTTCACAATGGTGTTTTAATGTGAAGTTTCTTTTGCACGTCATTTTATGGTGACTGGTCGAAGAGAAATGGACAAACGTGTGTCAGAAGGTCGCGCATGAAATTAGTCCAATAATTTTTTTAATGATGTCATAAAATATGATTGTTCATTATTCTTTTTCTTTTAAAAACATTTTGAAAGATACATTTAACTTCAAAGCTCAGTGATAGAATAAGAAACACTGAATCATTTCACTTTGTGTCATTGAGTGATGCTTAGAGTTGAAGGAATTAATCATCGACGTTCAGCATTCCAAGTTCCCTGATTAAAATATTGAGTCTTGTTTCATCGAATGGTTTTGTAAACAGATTAGCTAGTTGGTACGAAATGAAGTTCAATATCACCATCTATAACATGATCTCTAATAAAATGATATCTGATTTGTATATGTTTGGTCTTAGAGGGAAGTACATGATTGTTTGCAATGGCAATGGCACTGGTGCTATCGCAATAGATAGGGATCTTAGAGAGCTGAAGATCATAATCATTGAGCTGATTTTTCATGCAAGGAATTTGGGCACAACAGCTTCTAGCGGCTATATATTCAGCTTTAGTTGTTGATATGGAGAGTGAGTTTTGCTTTTACTTGTCCAACTCACAAACTTTCCACCAAGAAGTTGACAGCCTTCTGTGATACTCTTCCTATCTGAATATGCGTTTTACAGCAATCAGATGAGATTCTTTGGGTTCAAATTGATATCTTGTACAAAGACATGTAGAATACATGATATCAGACAGGTAGTTGTACGATACAGCAAGGAACGGATCATCCTTCTATAAACGGTAATGTTTGCAGGTTTCCTATTTGGGTCCTTCTTCAGCGTGAGAGAAGGAGCCATGAGAGTTTTCATAGATGAATTGTTGGTTAGATCGAATTTCTTCAACATAACTTTCACATAATTACTCTGACTGATAAAAATGTCTTTATCAGATTGCTTAATATGAAGACCTAGAAAATATATCAGTTCTCCCATCATGCTCATATAGTATTCTTTTTTCATGTGTTCAGAGAAACGAAAACACAAAGAGGTATTAGTGGAACCAAATATAATATCATCAACATAAATCTAGACTAGAATGATATGATCTTTGACGTTCCTAGGAAATAGGGTTTGGTCAATCTTTCCACGGACAAATTTCTCATAGATTAGAAAGAATAAAAAGGGTGTCATACCAAGTACGAGGGGCCTGCTTTAACTCATAAAGAGCTTTATCCAATCGATAGACATGAGTTGGATCTTATTCATCAAGAAACCTAGGAGGTTGTTCAATATAAACTTCTTCCTGAAGTTCCCATTTAGGAAAGAGCTCTTTACATCCATTTGATAGATTTTGATGTCCTTATGGGTAGCATAGACTAGGAAGAGTCGAATTGCTTTGAGTCTAGCCACTGGTGCGAAGGTCTCACCATACTCGATGCCTTCTTCTTTCTAGTATCCATAAGCAACAAGTCGTGCCTTATTGCAGGTTACAATTCCTTGTTCATCCAACTTGTTGTGATAGACCCATATGAGACCTATCATAGTTTTGCTAGATGGATGTTGGACAAGGTACTAGACTTTATTTCTAACAAACTCAATGAGTTCTTCTTACATAACATTGACCCAACTTAGGTCAGCGATAGCCTCACTGATTTTCTTAGGCTCAACTAAAGAAAGAAAGTTGACAAAGAGATAGATATTACATAGACCTCGACGAGTTTGAATACCTAGGCTTGGATCACCAATAATTTGATCGATGGGATGACTTTTCATCCATTGCGAGTTGGTGATGACATAATTGTCATCTTCTGAGTTTTAAGGCTCGGGTACAAAAGATGAGGCTTCAGTAAAAGATTCTTAAACAATAACTTAAATTGCCAAAGGGGTCTCAGTGAGAGATTCATTTACTGAGAGAGGTTTAGTAACTGAAGGATCAATATTTGAATTAGAAGGGGATATATGACTAACGGGAATGCAACAATCCATGAAGAGGATTCAAGTTCGTTCTTAGTCGCGTCTAGAATGATAAATGGATCATTGTTAGCTTCAGAATAATCAACGTTGTGTTGATTGCTGAATGAAGCTTCAAGTTCTCTATAATGAGATGTCATCCAGTTTTCTAACTCTTCTTCAACATCAAAGATGGGTTTAGAGTTAGCTGATTGAGATTCATCAAATGTAACATGAATAGTTTCTTCTATTGTTTGTTGTCTTTTGTTGAACACTCTGAAGGCTTTAGATACTGAGGAATATCCAAGAAAGAATCCTTCGTCAGCTTTGGGATCAAACTTTTCAAGATGATACTTGTTGTTTAAGATGTAGCAGGTACAACCAAAGATGTATAGAAAGCTGAGAGAAGGCTTTCTGCTATGGAAAGTTCGTAAGCTCTCTTAACGATCAGCAAGCGATTTTGAGTAAAAAAAACATGCAATATTGATAGCTTTTGCCTAGAATTGAGTAGGGAGACATCGCTGAGCATATATCGAGCGACTTCTATTATCGTTCGATTTCTCCTTTTAGCGACCTCGTTTTGTTGTGGAGCTCTCGCAGCAGAGAAATTATGTGAGATTCCCTTATTCTCAAAGAAGTTATCAATGGTACTGTTTTTGAATCCAGTGCCATGATCATTCCTTATAGAGCACACCATGATGTTTTTCAGTATTTCTGTGCGCTTTATGAACGAGATGATTTCTTTAGGTGCATCATTGTTAGATCTGAGAAAGAAAATTCAAGTGTACCTAGAAAACTCGTCAACAATAACGAGTGTGTATTTCTTTCCTGCTATGGATTGTACATTGATAGGGACAAATAAATCCATATGTAGTAGCTGAATCGGAGAAGTCACTGAAGAGACTTGTTTTCATTTAAAACTAGCCTTTGTCTGCTTTCCTTTTTCACACGCTGAGTAAAGAGATTCCTTTGCAAAAAAGTGCTGAGGAAGGCCTGTGACGAGATCTTTTCTAGACAACTTGTTCAGCGTCTTGAAGTTGAGATGAGATAGCCATTTATGCCACAACTAGTTGATATATGGTGAGGCTTTAGAGAAAAAACAACTATTCTCAATGAAGAGAGAATCCATGTTGATGACATATACATTCTCTTGACGAGAACCTGTTAAAGCAAGATTGTCATCTTTGTTAAAACCAAAACATGTATTCTTTAGAAATTTAACTGTGAAATCTTTATCACACAGTTAACTGATGGTGAGAAGTTTGTGCTTCAGTCCTTCAACATATGCAACACGTCTGAAGGTGGTTGCACCATTGGTTAACATACCAAAGTCTTTGGTATATTCTTTTTCGTTTCCTCCAATGGTCATGGAAGGGCCTTTTTCGTCTTTATATCCTAAGAGCAAGGTTTTGTCTCCAGTCATATTTCTTGAGCATTCACTATCTAAATATCATATACCTTTGACTTCCTACAATAAAAAAGATATTAGGTTTGCTTTGGTACCCATTTCTTAATGGGTCCAGCAGAGTTAGAAGTGACATATTTCTTCAATGATATTGAAAGCTCAGAGTCAGCAAGAGTCTTCACTAAACCTGAAGAAGAGGTGGCAATGATATTCTTCACATTAGTTGTTTTAACAACTTTTATGGATGATTTCACTTTGGTTGACTTTTTAGCCTTAGTTACTTTCTTTACCTTAGCTGGAGAACCAGCTATGGCAGCTGAAGGACAATTATTGGAGACATGAGCAGTCTCACCATAGTGACGACACTTCCTACAAAAGAGTCGAGGCTTGGGAGCCTTAGAAGAGAGGGACCGGCTCCATGAATACCTTTTTTAGTTATTCGAGTTGGAACAACTGAAGATTTAGATATCTTGAGTGAAAGATTCACTTTCAGCTTTGGGATTAATCTCTGAGAAGGTTCATAGACCTTCTTACCTGAGGAAGAAGATTTACAAGCTGAAGGAATAGAACAGGTTCTATTCAACTTGTGGCCCTTCTTAGAGAGAAGAGGAATGATGACAATGGTTTTACCTTTCTCTTTGCATTTTGAACTAACAGAAGATCCTTCAAGAAGATATTCAGTAGAGGAGTACTGAGAGGAAGAAGTTTTAGGGATAGAAGAGACAAAGGTTCAAAACTTAAGCATGGACTTGTCACTGACACGATCTTCCTGATCAAGGAAATATCCTAGACCACTCTTGATTTTGGAGAGGATCTAAGCGTTAATGATCCTAGTGGTCTTAAGAGAGGCTTTACACCATCCTTCAATGGTAGCCTTTTCAGCCTTGAGTTCAGCAATTTCTTGCTCACGCTCATAAATAGCATGCTCACATTCGATGCTAATAACTTGGTTTACAATGACTTGATCGTTAAAATTTCCTTCAATCTTAGGTAGCTCTTTGCTCTTAGAATGGCATTTCTCTAATTGTTCTTATAAATCAAGATTAAGCTTTTTAGCTTTGCATTTGCCATTCAGAGCATCATAAAGATCCACAGTCAGCATAACTAGTATAAATAGGCCATCACAGCTAGAAGTAGAGGGGTCATTCAGGTTACATACCTAAGTAGAGGTTGATGGAGAGGGATTACTGGAGGATGATGTCTCAGATGGTTCATCCTTGACATCCTTGGCCATAAGACAAAAATAGGTCGTGTCTTCCTCATCTGAGGATGATTCTTCAGATGAATCAGTCCAGTCATGTTCTTCAGCGATAAGACCTTCGCCTTTACGCTGAAGATTCTTCATCTTCTTGTACTTCTCCTTCAGTTTCAGATTTTTGTCGTTTTTAGGTCTGAAGGAGGATGAGATGTTTGAATACGGATTTGCAGTTTACTTTGACCTGCATTAACTTGCAAAGTGTCCTTTGCGTTGACAGTATAGCAGTTAACTGAGGCCTTATCATTAGGATTTCACTTTGGCTTGTCGGCGATAGTCAGAGAATGAGATCTATAGAAATCACTTTTCTGGCAAACCTTCTGAAAGAGTTTGTAAGGAGGGTCAGGGACTCATCAAACTCTGATAAATCGGAATATGTTAAGTCTTCAGAGTTAGAAGGATCTAACTCAGTGGTAACAAGAGAAGAAAAAGGAGCAAAAGAAATATATGGATCAATTGAAGGGTTTTAAGAGTTCAAAGCTAAATGAGAGCTTTTCATTTATCTTGAATCATTTCTGGTCTCAGCTGGATCTACAATATTTTATAGGTAACAGTTTCTAGAGGGGGATGAACACAAACACAGTAGCTTTCACTTTTAAAAACTGTGTACTGTTAAAGAAGATCAATACAAATTTTACAGATTGTTTGCGAAAGATATTTGTTAGAGAACCTATCTAAACAATCTAAGATACACACAAATTCACATATAGCAATAAGAAAAGATTTTCTACAAGAAATAAGGTAAGAAGAAATGTGCCCTTCACTCATTAAAGTGGGTGTTTCTCTTAGACAGAGAGTAGAGAGATAAATAACTTTTTTTTGGTAAGTTTAGAGTGAGAAAGATGATAACTGAGAGGAGAACTACTCAGCTATTTATAACCATTTCATTAAATGTAATTCAGAAGGTACAGAATGCGTGACAAGCTTTTAGAGGAAAGTTTGTCCTTTGTTGTATCATACAGTCCTTTTGGCTGTATATGAACAATCCTCTTTCATAAAGTAGTAAAACATGTTTAGAGTCAAAGGAGTGGATCTGTACTGTATTATACTTAGAAAGGCATGAGTTTGTCCTTCGTGTGTAGAAGGACAAGACAAAAACTAATCTTGCTTGACAATATTCATTTGATTGTTGAATACTAGAATGATGCTGAAGGTCTCATCAGTGTTCGCTGGATCTTGTGCAGACTTCACACTTGTGTAGACAAGATTGTTATTACTAAAAACCACTTCAGATCACGAACTTGTTGTTATCTAATCTTCAGTTTCTGTCTTCAACATCGCTAAAAACCGCTTTAGCTTTTGTCTCACACCACAGATCCTTCAACGATGTCGAAGACAGAAGCTTGAGATTAGAGACCAGCAAGTTCATGATCTGAAGCGGTTATCAGTGATAACAAGCTCGTCTACACAAGTGTCAAATCTATGTAAGATTCAACGAACACTGATGAGACCTTCAACGTCATTCCAGTGTGCAACGATCAAATGAATCTTGTCGAGCAAGATTGTTTTTTTCTTGCCCTTCTGTATACAAAGAACAAACCCATAACTTTCTACGTATTGTAAAGTACAGAGCCACTCTTTTGACTTTAAAAATGTGCTTACCTACTTTATGAAACAAGACTATACATATACAATCAAAAGAACTGTATACTGTAACAAAGGAAAAACCCATACCTTTTTGTGTGGTATTGTTATTTTATTGGTGTTTAGATAATTTATTCCTTTCAAAATGGCTTTGCAAAACCCTAGCACCAACTCACGATATTGGCTCTCTTGCCAAACCTCCCGGTTTATTAGAGACAAGGTCAATCTCTGGAAAAATAGGATGTCTCTCTTCTTGGAAGGTGTGGATCCTGAGATTCCCTACTATATAGAGAATGGTCCTTATGTTTCATCCACTATTTCTCCAGTAGTTCCTGCAAATGCTATGACTTTCGTGATTTCTATATGGAAGATTCCAAAGCTCCCTCATCAATGGAGTAATGCAGACAAGAAAAAGATGGCTTTAGACACTCGTACGAGGTCTATAATAGTCATGACTCTTGGTGACGAGGTCTATCACTTAGTGATTCAACTTAAAACCTCTAAATCCATTTGCGACACTTTATCTGTTCAATATGAAGGTACTTATGAAGTACAAGAATCGAGGAACATTAATGTAATAAGACAATATTAGTTTTATTTGTGGAAAAACTGAATCTTTGTCTGAAGTACATCAACGACTTAATTGTCTTTTATTGATTTGAGGAGAGTTGGAAGAGAATATTCAATTTAGAGACACTAACAAAATTCCTTGAATGTTTGCCAGAAGCATTGGATCAATATACCATGTGTCTCAAGATGTCCAAGGACATGTCATCCCTTTCTCTCTATTCTTTTTATGGGATATTGCGTATTCATGATCAATCCCATCAGCTGAAGAAGAATCTTCTCAAAGACTCCAGGGAAATGAAAATCTCTCCGTTAGCTTTGGTCGCTGATACCCTTTCAGCTGACCCTTTAATTTCTTTTATTCCTTCTACTTTTTCTATGTCTATCACTAAGTTAGATCCTTCTAACTCTGAGGGTTTATCAGACGCTGATCTTTTAGAATTTGATGAGTCGCTGGTCTTTCTAAAGAACTCTTTCAGAAGGTTAACTAGAAAAGTTACTACCGCAGATTTCTTTCGTTGACTTTAACTGAAAAGCGAAAGTCAAAACCATTGATAAGGCTTCAATGAGCTGCTACAACTGTCAACGCAAAGGTCACTTTACGAGTGAATGCGGGTAATAGAAAACTGTGACGCCATCTTCCAACCTTCCATCCTCCTTCAGTGTAAAGGCAAAGGTCTTGTCTTTGTAGAGCATTACTGGGTTGATTCTTCTGAAGATTCATTCTCTGATGAGGAAGACATGGTCTACCTCTGTGTAATAGCTAAGGACGTCAAAGATGAACCATCAAAGACATCAACCATCTGTGATCCCTCGTCATCAACCTTTGCTCAGGTATGTACCCTGAATCAACTCTATTCTTCTTCTTCTGATAGTATATATGCACTAGATACGCTTACAGTTGACCTTTACAATGCTCTGAATGGAAAATCCAAAGCTGAAAAGCTTAATTTTGATCTTCAAGAACAATTAGAGAAATGTCATTCAAAGATCAAAGAGCTGATCAAGATTGAGGAAAATCTTAAGGATCATGTCATTGTAAACCAGACCATAAGCATCAAATGCGAGCAGGCTATCGCTAAGCGTGAGCAAGTTATTGCTGAACTCAAGGCTGAGAAGGTTACCAATGAAGGTTGGTGTGAAGCCTCTATCAAGGCCTTTGAGATCATCAACAACGCTCAAATCCCTGCCAAGATCAAGAGTGGTCTATGATTTTCCTATGATCAGGAAGAAAATGTCACTAACAACTCTACGCTAAAGTTTGATATTTTTGTATCTTCCATTCCTGACACCTATTCTTACCAGTAAATCCATTATCAGCGCTCCTCTTCCGAAGAAGGCCAACAAGTCAAATAGACCCAGATCTATTCCTTTAGTTTGTTAACCTTCTTTCTCAGGGACGACGGTCTCTGAACCCTCTCATAGATCTAAGCCAAAATGAAAAGTGAATCTTTCACCCAAGGTATCCAAACCCTCTGTTGTTTCTCCTTGAACAAATGAGAAAGGAATCCATGGAGCTTGTCCCTCTTTTGTTCTCTTTGACCCTTCTGGCCCTAAAACTTCGTTCAGTTTCAGGAAGTGTCGTCACTATGGTGAAACTTTACATATTTCCAATAAGTGTCCTTCAGTTATCAAATCTGGTCCACCAGCTAAGATAAAGAAATTAGCTAAGGTTGAAAAATCGGCCAAGGCGAAATCAGCCACCAAAGTTGTGAAAACGGCTAAGGTTAATAAATCAACTAAAGCCTCTTCTTCTGGCTCAATGAAGACACCTACTAACCTATTGAGAAATGGGTACCAAAGCAATCTTAATATGTTTTCTTTTAAAGGAATTCAAAGGCATCTGGTATCTCGATAATGAATGTTCAAGACACATGACCGGAGACAAATTCCTGCTCACTGATTACAAAGAAGAAATAGGGCCTTCCGTGACCTTCAGAGGAAAAAAGAAAAGGATATACCAAGGGCTTTGGTATATTAACCAATGGTGCAACCACCTTCAGAGGGGTTGCATATGTTGAAGGACTGAAGCACAATGTTCTAAGCATTAGTTAGTTGTATAATAAAGATTTCATGGTGAAATTTCTTAAAAACTCATGTTATGTCATGACAAAGATGAAAACATCTCTCTTACAGATTTTCTCCTATAGAACGTGTATGTCATCAACATGGATTCTCCCTTCACTGAGAATAGTTGTTTTCTCTTTAAAGCCTCTTCAGATACATTTACTCAATAGTTTAGTGATAGAATAAGAACACTGAATCATTTCACTTATGTATCACTGAGTATTGCTTAGAGCTGAAGAAATTAATCCTCAGCATTCCGCAATCCATATCAGGTCGGCTACCTGTGAGATAGAGCAGGGAGTTGATCATTTCTCTATAAAGAGTAATATTTAGAGGTTTTCCATTTGGATCCTTTCTCAGCGAGAGAGAAGGATCCATTAGAGTCTTTATAGATGAACTGTTGGTTAAGTTGAATTTCTTCAACATATCCCCGACATACTTACTTTGATTGATAACGATACCTTTATCAGATTGTTTGATTTGAAAACCTAAACAGTTAGTTCTCCTATCTTGCTCATATGATATTCTTTCTACATGCGTTCAACGAACCAAAAACACAAAAAGGGATTAGTGGAACCAAATATAATATCATCGACAAAAATTTGGGCTAGAATGATATGACTTTTCTATGAATTAGGGTCTGGTCAATCTTTATACGGACAAATTTCTCAGAGATGAGAAATGAAGAAAGGGTGTCATATCTGGCACGAGGGGTCTGTTTTAACCCAGAAAGAGCTTTATCCACTCGATAGACATGATTTAGGTTGTTCAAGATAAACTTCCTCCTGAAGTTTGCCATTCAGATCATTACATCCATTTGGTAGACTTTAAAGTCCCTATAGGCAACATAGGCTAAGAAGAGTCGAATAGCTTCTAGTCTTGCCACTGGTGCGAAGGTTTCGTCATAGTCAATCCCTTATTATTTCTTGTATTCCTGAGAAACAAGACGATCCTTGTTTTGGGCTACAATTCCTTGTTCATCTAACTTATTGCGATAAAACATTTGGTGCCTATCACAGTTTTGTCAGATGGACATGGGACACAAGACAAGGCTTTGTTCCTATCAAAGTCAATGAGTTCTTCTTGCATAGCAGTGACCCAACTTGGGTCAGTGATAGCGTTATTGATTTTCTTGGGCTCAACTAGAGAAAGAAAGTTGACAAATAGATAGATATTACGTAGACCACGACGTGTCTGAATACTTGCACTTAGATCACCCAAGAGTTTGATGGATTGAATGGTCTTTCATTCATCACTGATTTCGTTGAAGATAACCTTCTAAGATTGCGGCTCAGGGCATAGAAGATGAGGCATCAGCAAGATAATCTTCAGCAATAGGTTGGATTGCTAAAGGAGCCTTAGAGAGTGATTCAACAACTAATAGAGGTTTACTAACTGAAGGAGATTCAACGACTGAAGGGTCAGTATTTAAAGTAGAATGGGGTAAGTGACCAATGGGAATCGCAGCAATCCCTAAAGAGAATTCAGCTCCGTTACTAGTCACATCTGGAATGATAAATGGATCATCATCAGCTTCTGGGAGGTCAACGTTCGGTTGATTGATGAAGGAAGTTTTAGGTTCTCCATAGTGAGATATCATCTATTTATCTAAATCTTTATCATCTTTAAAGATGGGTTTAGAGTTAGTTGATTGAGACTCATCAAATGTGACATGAATAGATTCCTCTATTGTCTGTCGTCTTTTGTTGAATACTCTGAAGGCTTTGGACACTAAAGAATATCCAAGAAAGATTCTTTCATCAGCTTTAGGATCAAACTTTCCAAGTTGGTCTCTGTTGTTTAGGATATAGCACATACAACCAAAGATATGAAGAAAGCTTAGAGAAGGCTTTCTGCTATGGAAGAGTTCATAAGTTGTCTTTAATCTCTTGCTACAGCCTAAAATTGAGTAGGAAGACGACATTTGCTGAGCATTATCGAGCGGCATCGATGATCGTTCGATTTCTTCTTTCAGCGACCCCGTTCTGTTGTGGACTTCTCACAGCTGAGAAGTTGTGTGAGATTCCTTTGTTCGCAAAGAAGTCATCAATGGTACTGTTTTTGAATTCAGTGCCATAATCACTCATGATAGACCGTACTTTGATGTTGTTCAGTACTTCTATTCATTTGACAAACGAGGTGATTTCTTCAGGTGCATCATTTTTAGATCTGAGAAAGAAGACCCAAATGTACCCGGAAAACTCGTCCACAATAACGAGTGTAAATTTCTTTTGAGCTATGGATTGCACATTGATTGTACCAAATAAATCCATGTGCAATAGCTGAAGCAGAGAAGTCACTGAAGAGACTTACTTAGATTTGACGCTAGCCTTTGTCTGTTTTCCATTTTTGCATGCTGAGCAAAGAGATTCCTTTGCAAAGAAGTGCTGAGGATGGCTAGTAACAAAATCATTTCGAGACAGCGCATTTTGTGTCTTGAAGTTAAGATGAGAAAGATGTTTGTGCCATAGCCAATTGATATCTGAAGAGGCTGTAGAGAGAAAACCATTATTCTCAGTGAAGGAAGAATCCATGTTGGTGATGTACATGTTCTCTTGACGAGATCCTGTTAGAGCGAGGTTGTCATCTTTGTCAAAAACGTAAGATGAATTATTAAGAAATTTCACTGTGAAATCTTTATCATACAGCTGACTGATGCTAAGAATATAGTGTTTCGGTCCTTCAAGATATGCAACACGTTGGAAGGTGGTTGCACCGTTAGTTAATATATACCAAAGCCCTTGGTATATCCTTTTCTATTTCCTCCAAATGTCATGGAAGGGAATCTTTCATCTTCGTAGTCTGAGAGCAGGGTTTTGTCTCTTGTCATGTGTCTTGAACATCTACTATCCAGATACCAAATGCCTTTGACTACCTACAATAAAAAAAATTAAGATTTCTTTGTTACCCATTTCTCAATGGACCCATCAGAGTTAGAGGTGACATCTTTCTTCATGGACACTGAAGGCTCAGAGTTAGCAAGAGTCTTCTCTGAGCCTGAAGAAGAGGCTTCAGTGGTATTCTTCACTTTAGTCATTCTCACAACTTTAGTGGTTGATTTCACTTTGGCTGAGTTTTTAGCCTTAGTAACTTTCTTTACCTTAGCTGGCGAACGAGATTTGGTAGTTGAAGAACACTTACTGGCGACGTGAGTAATCTCACCACACTAACGACACTTCCTATAGCTGAAAGAAGCCATAGGACCAGAAGGGTCAGGAAGAAGAGAAGAGGGACAAGCTCCAAGAATACCTTTCTTATTTGTTCGAGGAGGAACAACTGAGGGCTTGGATACCTTGGGTGAAAGATTCACTTTAAGCTTAGGCTTATATCTCTGAGAGAGTTTAGAGACCTTTGTCTTTGAGGAAGAAGGTTTACAAGCTGAAGGAATATAACGGGTTCTATTTGACTTTTTGTCCTTCGTGGTAAATGGAGGAATGCTGATAATGGTTTTACCTTTGTCTTTGAATCTTAAACTTAGAGAAGTTCCTTCAAGAAGAGTTTCAGGAACAGAAGAGACAAAAGTACCAACTTAAACATGGACTTCTCAGTGAAACAATCTTCCTGATCATAGGAAAATCCTAGACCACTCTTTATCTTGATGGGGATCTGAGTGTTAATGATCTCAGTGACCTTGAGTGATGCTTTACACCATCCTTCAATGGTATCCTTCTCATCCTTGAGTTCAACAATTGCTTGTTCACGCTCAGCGATATCCTACTCGCGTTTGATGCAAGATCCTTTTAGCATAGCCTTACATTTGTCTTTGCGTCCTGAACTCAAGTGAGTTCCTTCACGATGAGTCTTAGTGGAAGTGTGTCAGGAATGAAAGAGACAAAAGTACCAAACCTCAGCAAGAGGAGTCTTTGTGAAAGTGTGTTGTGAGGAAAAGGTGTCAGGAACGAAAGAGTCAAAAGTCTTCTCAGTGATGGGGTCTGAGTGTTAATGATCTTAATGACCTTGAGAGAGGCTTTACACCATCCTTCAATGGTAGCATTATCATCCTTGAATTTAAAAATTGCTTCCTCACGCTCAGCAATATCCTACTTGCGTTCGATGCCAATGGTTTGGTTTACAATGACCTAATTTTTAAGATTTTCTTCAATATTAGTCAGCTCTTTGATCTTTGAATTACATCTCTCTAACTGTTCTTGAATATCAAGATTAAGCTTTTCAGCTTTGAATTTTCCATTCAGGGTATTGTAAAGGTCAAGCATCAACATATCTAGTGTATAAAAGGCTATCAGAGGAAGAAGAGGAAGGGTCATTTAGAATACATACCAGAGTAGAGGTTGACCAAGAGGGATCATTAGAGGATGATGTCTCAGATGGTTCATCTTTGACATCCTTGACCATGAGACAAAGATAGGCGGTGTCTTCCTTGTCCGAGGATGATGTCTCAGATGGTTCATCTTTGACATCCTTGACCATGAGACAAAGATAGGCGGTGTCTTCCTTGTCCGAGGATGATTCTTCAGATGAATTAGCTCAGTCATGCTCTTCAGCGACAAGACCTTTTCCTTTATGTTGGAGATTCTTCGTATTCTTGTACTTCTCCTTCAGTGTCAGATATTTGTCATATTTAGATCTGAAAGAGGATGAGAGGTTAGAAGATGGCTTCGTAGCTTTCTGTAACCTTCATTCACTAGCAAAGTGTCCTTTGGGTGGATAGTTATAGCTGTTAGTTGAAGCCTTGTCAATGGGATTTGACTTTGGTTTGTCAACTATGGTGAAGAAAGGAGATCTGCATTAGTTGCTTTTTCTAGCGAGCCTCTTGAAAGAGTTCGTAAGAAGGTCCAGTGACTCATCAAACTCTGATAGATCAGCGTCTGTCAAGTCCTCAGAGTTAAAAGGATCTAACTGAGTGACAGAAAGAGAAAAAGAAGGAATAGAATAAATGGAAGGGTCAGTTGAAGGGCTATCAGAGATCAAGGCCAAATGAGAGTTTTTCATTGCTCTAGAGTCTTTTAAAAGATTTTTCTTTAGCTGACGGGATTGCTCATGATTAGGCTAGATAACTGAGGGAAAGGGAGGACATGCCCTTAGACATCTTGAGACACATGGTATAATTATCCCATGATTCTGGAAAACATTCAAGAAACTTTCTCAGCGTCTCTAAGTTGAAATATTTTCTTCCAACTGCCCTCAAAACAATAAGAAGACAGTTAAACCATTGATGTACTACAAACAACGATTAAAAGTTTCAATAGAAAAAATTTTCATATTGTCTTACTAAGTTTATTTTTCTCGATTCTTGTACTTCAGAAGTACCTTCATATTGAACAGAAAAAGTGACTCACATGGTTTTCGAGGTTTTAAGCTTTATCATGGAGTGATAAACCTCGTCAGGAAGAGCCATGGCTATTATAGATCTTGCTCGAGTATCTAAAGCCATTTTCTTTTTGTCTTTATCACTCCACTGATGAGGGAGCGTCGGAATCTAGCGTTCATGAATCGCGGTAGTCGTAGCAGTAGGAACTGCTGGAGAAATTGCAAATGGAACATAAGATCCATTTCCAATTTATTATGAAATCTCAGGATCCACTCCCTCAAAGAAATGAGACATCTTGTTCTTCGAGAGACTGTAGTTGTCCCTAATGAACGGGGGAGATTTGGCTAGAGATCCATTGTCGTGAAAGTTAGTGGTTGTGTTTTTCAAAGCCATTTGAAAGGTAAATAAATTATCTAGAAAGAAGAGATAATAGAACACCAATAAAATAACAATATAACACTACAACAAACACTGCTCTGATACCACTTGTTAGTCCCAGTCGGATTTACAAGAGTTTATTGGTAATAGTTTGTAGAAGGGAGGGATGAATACAAACACAATAGTTTTCACTTTTAAAAAACTTATATTGATAAAGAAGATCAATACAAATTTTTATAGATTGTTTGTGGAAAAAATAAGATACATAACTTATCTAAACAATCACAGAAACACACAAGTTACAGATAGCCATAAAGAAAAGACTTGCTAAAAGAAAAGGTTAAGATGGTCTTGTATTCTTCACATGGTTAGAGTGGTATGGAGGTAGAGAAGACAACTGAGAAGAAAGAACTTCTCACCTGTTTATACCCAATGCATTAAATACAAGTCAGAGGGTACAAAATCATGTGGCAAGCTTTAAGAGGTGAGATTGTCCTTTGTCGCAGACTTTACAGTCTTTGGCCGTATATGAACAACAGTCTTTCAAAAAGTAGGTAAGTACGCTTGGAGACAGTAGAGTGACTCCATACAGTACTTTACTTTTAGAGGTATGGGTTTGTACTTTGTGCGTAGAAGTACAAGACAAAAACTAATCTTGTTCGACAAGTTTCATTTAATCGTTGACAATAGAATGACGCTGGAGTAGTGTTCGCTGAATCTTGAGTAGATTTCACAGTTGTGTAGACGAGCTTGTTATCACTGAAAACCGCATCAGATCACGAACTTGCTTGTCTCTATCTTCAACTACTATCTTCGATAACGATGAAGGTTCTTAGTTTGAATTTTGTCTTCCTAGAGAATTCTTGTTTTTGAAGATATTACAATACATGTTCAGGGATCACTGAACAGACTCATTGATGATCGTTGAAGTTGAATACAGGGATAGTACACTTTGTAAGGTAAAAAGAATCATCATTAAATCACTAAGAGAGAGGGTCAACATAAATCTTCATTAATATTTTCACATAACTTAATTATACGGATTCGCCTTTGGTGAAAGTCACCAAAGAAAGAATAACACAGGGGGTTTAGTTTCAGACCCGATGCTTACATATTCCTTCGACATCTTAAGATCAGTAAAATAGCATTTGATCAAACTGAATTTGAGAAATTCAAAGAAAAATTAATCAAGAAACTAATCAAATTGAAATTAGAACAAACTCATCGTGAATTGATCAATTACGATCAACATTTGAATAGAAATTCTTCAAGAACAATAGTCTTTAGAGAATGAACCAAGATCTTGAATTATGTCATGGAAATCCTTTTCAAATTGTAGTTGTATGCTCTGATACCAATTATTAATACCTAAATATATTGATCTTTCCTTATATAGAATATAGATTCAATCACAGAAATATGAACAATGTATATTAGATCCAGAAAGTCTGCATGTCATTGATCATAATAGTTTGAATACCAAATAAAATCTAGAGAGAGAGAATTAGAAAAGATTGTGTAGAGAACTACAAGTTGAAGTGTGTGCTAACAGACTCTCAACTAACTATATTTATACAACACTAGAAAGACTAAAGGTACATGTTAATTACAAAATAGACTAATCATTACATGACACATGTTCTAATGTCGTCTAGTTTTAATATCTTCATCTTTAAATACCAAGATGAACTCAGAATAATCTTGATAAGTATCGAGCTCTGATTAACTATAATCATAGTTATCATTGTTACTTTGAGTCCACTAGTCCAGATATCTGAAGTCTTCAACACTTGTTCATCTTATTGAACTTTGGACTAATCCGAACTCTGGACCATCACATCCAGACTTAAAACTTAGAAATTCTTCATAGCATCCAAACTTTGGGCCTTCTTATCAGATATCTGAACCTTCATTCCAGAGATGGACACTTAGACAATTATTCACATTGAACCAACTTATCAAAACTTCACAACATGTATGTATAACTTTTCTTAGCAAATACTAGTATATTATAATTTTTGTTATTCAACTATACATATTTTTTTAGTATGTGTATGTGAACATAAACCAAGATGTCGGTTTATACTGAAACAAGGTAAGTCTGAATTCCACTATGGACCACTAAACATCAAAGGGCCTCTACACTAAGTAATGTATAAATGTATCAGGTGTTCTCCGAAGTTTAAATAAGTTATAGATATTTTATTTCAACATCTTCATTGAAAAATGTGTTGTACAAAACTGTTATATATCTCTCAATTCAACATCTATGTGCAGTTAGTGTTTTAGTTAGTAATTTCAGAATGTGTTACATGAAAGTGTTTCAGTGTCATGACATGTTTTGCATGTACTGATCAGTACGATTTCAATATTATTAGTATGAAATGTTTCTAGTATTTTATTGTAGAAACCATGAATTCACAAAGGTCATATTGTGGAATATTATCAATCATCTCTAGAAAAGTCAATGATACAATAACAAGAGCAAAGGGAAGGCCTGGTAGAGCACTATCCAGTGTATTTTTTTTTGTTTTTAGTTGTGTTTATGTTATAGGATAAACTAGTGGTTTTCAAAAATATAGCATTTAATTTTTAGTTTGTATAGTTGATTTCAATTTTGAATATTTGCAACATTATAAGATGTTACAATGCTTGTGGTTGAATTCAATACTAATGTTCAAGTTATTTGAATGACTACAACTAAAGTTGTAGTCACACCTTCTTGGTTAGAAGGAAGGCTTACACAATGTATATGATGAGAAATAAATAACTTAGTCGACCAACTCATATATTGTTGCAACTTGTTCACTTAGATTGTGACCTCTTACCAACTTCCTAGATACTGATATATTATTACAACTTATACAACGAGAATTAAATTGTCTTAGACATACAATCAGCGAAGATTACATAACATGGAACCTTCTAGCAAAAATTTAAACATGCATAATGTGTAGTGTGTCTCCTAACTCTTTGCCTTTTCATTTCAACGTTTGATTTTGACGTCTCTTGAGATACATCATTATATTTATTTTTTTCTCAGTACATTCATGATTTGCATGCAAAGCATCTTATCGAAGATTTAGATTAGCATACCTTGTATTAACTTTTCACTCAATGTGTTCATGATTTGCATACAAAACATCATACTGAATACTTACATATTCCTTGGTTCATAACGATATAAATTACAAATTTTATAACAAATAACTTTAAAACAATATAAAAACAAAATTTGCAACCAAGATCTTTACATTGTTATGCATAACACACTTCTATCACGTTTTTTGGTGACTGTAGGTTTCTGGACCAGCTTATGTCAACTGATTAATCCCCCGACTGACCAAGAATAGTCTGAGTCATTGCAAGTGAACCTTCATGGCTACAAGTGCTTTGGCATCGCCTGTATTCGAACCCGGGGTAATTGATATTTTCCACAACATACCCCTCAGGCTTAACCAGTGCTTCACAACCGAAGTGATTCTTTATCACGTGTACATAAGAAAATAAACTTTCATGGGATATGAACTTTTGGTTACCATGTGGTGACCCACTTTCACATCTTTCATCTCCATGTATATAGCTACTCCAAAGCATGATGTATTGGTGCATGTATCTCTTTCACTTAGGACACAATACATAAATAGCTCGGGACATCTTTGTTATACCTTGAATTCCTCTACCAATATCCACATGTTATGCCATATTTCTACAAATTCTTTTCATGGATAACATTGTTACATTTATAATGGGACATGTATGACATGCTATAAAACTATAATACATGTAAACATATAACATGTGTATTCAATTTGCAAAAATACTTTAACAACACATAGATATACATCCCAGCTTTTTAAATCGCTTGAGACTCACCTCGTAGCATAGGTACTTCAGATTTTCTCACTATGTCACCTACACAAACGTATAATCTTTCTAAATACTTTTACTAAAAAAATCAACATTAACATGAAATTTAATGTAAATTTTTACACAAAACTTCCTTCTTTTGCACCTAACCAGGGTCTATTTGATCTTCTATGCGGTCTCAACATGTCACACCATCCAGACTTCACACAAATGACTGCACGACTTCGATATGTTGCTTGATATGTCACTTTCCTACGTGAATCTTTCTATAACTTCAACAAGTAACCTACACAAGTCTGTTTGAGCCACTATATTTGTGGCTTTAATTAGGATGTAACTACGTTTAATTCTCTTAGCAAGTCACATGTATCTTACCTATATTTTGCTAGTGTGTCCTTAAGCCGAATTTTAGCCCAAAACAACTCATTTTAATGCAGTTTTCTTCATTACTTTTTTATAATTCACAGATAACATATTTATCTACCATATGTCATCCAAAACAACAATTAAATTGTTGTATATGCCTCTAGTTTCCGACTTCTTTCTTATTATTTAACAATACCATTAATCATGTTTCTTACTTAAATCAATTTCCCTTATAGGTATTATCAATTTTTTTTTCTCATGCCAACACTTCTTTATGTGTATCTCTATTGAATGACCAACTAAACATGAGTATGAAATATAAATCTTGCCTTAAATTTTCACTACATGCTTGCAAACTCATACGGACTTCTCCACCATATTTGTCCTTTCCTTCTCGTTGTTTTATGTCAATTTCTTCCAAATTCACTTACTGTCGGTAGAGGAAGCAAATGGCATCTTGGTTCATTCATTTCAATAGACATTAAAGCACCATTTGTGTTTTCAACTCTTGTTGCTTACTGGGTTCCTGCATTCAACTCTCCGACCATTTGGCAAAACTAGACCTTCAAATTCAACATTTAGACACTTAGGTGTTGTTTGGTTCCTTTATTTCGTTTAGATATTGAAATGGATTAAAGCCTTTGCATTCCACAAGTAAAAGAATTGATCCATTGTCATAAATAAAAGATTTAAATTCCATCACCACCAATCCCTTTCCCTCGCCATGACCATGTTACTACTACTATTGTCATGCCCCTAACCCTACCCCCCCCCCCCAACTACCATACCACTACTATCGCCATCACAACCTCCACTCATCCCACCCATACTCTTGCTCTCACTAACCCCATCCCACCCCACCGACCCCTTTTGCACTCACAAGAGTTGGTGGTGGCCGCGGTGTAGCTATGACGGTAATAGTAGTCGCATAGTGGTTGATAGGGTAGGTGGGGCGATGAGGGTGGGAGGGTAAGGTGACAGATGGGTGGGGAAACGGGGATGGGAAGGATGGAAGCTGGGATGATGATAATAGTGGCATGATGGTCGGGAAGGTGGAGGTGGGGGTGGTCCAAACAAAGATGGAGATTCCAATTCTTTTAAGAGATCCCATTCTGATTCTTACCAACCAAACGTGTGATCAAATTCCACTCCATTTCCTTCAAAGTTTAATTCCTTTTATTTTCATTTTGATACCACGTTATCAATCACTACAAGATAAAAGGGTTTTAGAGAAGGTTTTGTTTTGAGCTTAAAAGTATTAAAAGCTTCTCTAAAAGTTTTAGAGAAGCTTTTCATTTCCGTCACAATGCTTCTCTATATAACGGTAGGTAAAGGTTTTAGGGAGGGTTTTCGGATGGTGCGTTTTTGTTAGCTTTTAGAGACACTTTTTTTGGGGCTTTAGATACACTTTTATAACTTTTCTAAAGGTGAGTCAACTTTTTTCAAAAAGCTTCTCTAAAACTATTTATTAGTGACGTTTTTCAAGTATTTGTGACGGTTTAGAAACGTCTCTAAAAAATACTTTCAGAGAAGGTTTACAAAAAAAAAACTTCTCTA
>NW_020200592.1:64104-75871 GCF_001531365.2 Cynara cardunculus var. scolymus
AAATTAAACCCTAAAACCCAAAATCAAGAACTTGTTCCAAAAATTAAGAATCGTACCAGGGCGAGAGCGAGAGATGCAGGGCGAGAGCGAGAGATGCAGCAAAGCGAGAGCGAGAGATGCAGGGCGAGAGCGAGAGATGCAGCAAAGCGAGAGCGAGAGATGCAGCAAAGTGAGAGAATTGTAAAGAACCAGAGCCGCCGAATACAAATCAGTCAATCCTGTAACCAAAACAAACCTAATTTTACATTATAAACATAACAAGGCAAACCAAGTAGTAGAAATGAAAATCAAGATACGAAGACAAAATCGAAGTCGCTTACAATGAATCCACAAGCCCTAAATCGAAGTTGCCTACCATAACTCGATGAATCTTCAAGCCCTAAATCGAACATATGAGACAAATTGAACTCAAACTCGATCGAAAAACGTAATTGAAGATCAAAATCATAGAGAAAGTAAAGAGAAATCACAGATACATCAGTCCGATTGTCGGAAAATCAAAAGAGAAATCGTTTAGGACTCTTGTATCTCCACTCCGTACAGGACTCTCCATTTGATTTTCAATAAAAATAGAAAAGCTTTAGATATGGATATGGTTTTGAGAATTATAAAAAATAAACTAAAATCTTTTATTTAATTTAAAAATAAAAATATTTTATTCTTTAGAGACAAAGTAGAAAGTGTTTCTAAAGCTTTTAAGTTGATTTTTAGAAACGTTTTATGTAAGAAGCGTCTCTAAAAGTTTTAGGGACGATATCCATAGCGTACTATTAGGTTTGAAATCCTTCCCTGAAAGTCATCTTATCTTCGGGTACATTTTTCACTTTTGTCATGTATTTCCTTCCCTAAACAACACCTTTAGATACACTTTCAAATCCTTCTCTGAAACTTCCTTCTCTAAAATCCCTTTTCCTTGTAGTGAATCCTTAAGATAGAAATTGCACCCATAAATCGATAACCCTTAATTATTTTGTAGTGTTACAAATATGTAGTAGAAGAAAATTGTCAATGTATATATGGGCCAGAAACATGCTAATCTTAAACAATCATAGTTTTTTGCTCATGTGCAATTAGAGTTGGCCAAAAATCGGTATAAACAATATTTATGTAATTGGTCTTGGCGTAACCCGTTCCGGTCCTGACCAAAAATCCAAGGTCTGGTTAAGGTACTTTGTAACTGCCTATGAGAATCGGTCCTTGTCAAGGGCCCAAACCAGTCCTATGTGTTTTTTTAAAATTCTATTTTTTACATAATTTTTTAAAATTTAAATAAAATACAAAGATTTTATTGTAATACACTTGAAAATATGTAATTGGGTCAATAAATGCACTGAAGAAAAACATTTTTTTGTGAGAAAACGAGTCGAAATCACGAAGTATAGCAAGAATTTTGAATGTTTGTGAGTTGGTATCTTTCTTCATACACCATATGTCTTATATAGAGAATAAAGGGTCAATGGGAGAAGAAAATGGGAAAAACGGTCAATAAATGTTGGGTATCAGTAATAAAACGGTAATATTTTTTAAAAATCGGTCCTAGACCAGGTCGAGCCTTCCTTTATGATGAAAGTTGGCGGACCCGGACTGTTGGTCGTAATCGGTCCCAGGGTGGGCCGGTACCAAGTCGGTCCCGGTCCCGATCCTCCGCCAGTCTCGAACTGAGCCCATTTGGCGATGTCTAGGTGCAATTATGTTTCTTATGGCATTTCCATGAAAAGTTTCAAAGACCTATATGCATGGGCATATAGTCTTAGGTGTTTTGGCCCAACCATTGGTCCTAAATCCGCTCTAATTTTATATATTCGTTAAATTCTTGGATTTTTATGATGTAAATACATAAAACTGTAAATGCCACTCAATCTTGCTCTATATTACGAACTAAGTTATGGTTATTTTAAGTTTGATTTTTCTAATTAGAAATTTGCAAAACTTATAAAAATCAATAGAACTGTCTTAGACACACAAAATCCTTTTTTAAGTTTAAAGTCATTGAAATAATATTCCTATGTTGTGGAACTTCTATATTGTGCCAATCCCTAACTTGCTAAACATACATAAAGTAATTTATTGGTTAGAAACTAAGATGTTAATCACAAAGAATACACAATATAATTACCTTTTATTCATTATATCTCATCCAATAATATCACTCCCTACTAATCACACATTTTTTAAATAGCTAGAAATTAAAATATTGGGACTTGTGCTTGTTATGCTTTAAAATAATCCTATTTAAAATTTCAAATAACGAAAATAAGCATATTTTTATCAGCAAATTGAAATCATGAACTTGGATTTATTTTACTAACGATAACTATATATATTTTTTTTAAATAGGCTGTAAAGATATGATATAAGCAGACTTTAATATTTTTATATCACACGAAAATAAAAGGCACACTATTTCTCAAAATACCACCGGGTTGTAAACATACACTAAGGAGTCGTTTACTAAACACTTACTTGATAAGTGCTTACCGATTAATCCCAGATAACTATCTGCTTTTGTTGTTAGCCCGAAGTCATCACATTTGAACCTCCATGGTCATAAGAGGATTTTTATTCCTCCTTAGATTTGAAATTGGTACCTCCAGACACTTTTGATATTTAGAACTCAAACTCAAATCAATCAGACACTACCGTCTCATTTCAATTCATCTCTTTTATCTCTCTTTTTTTTCTTTTTCTAACAGGGTTTACTAAGTTGGCTAGTATAGAAACGACATAAAAAGGGTATGAAATTGAATTCAAGATTTGGAATAAAGCTAGATTCCCCAAGTCATGTGACTTGAAATGTCCTCACGTCACCATTACAAAATATATTTATATATTCATTTGTTTGTAATAAACTATTAAACCTGTTTGTATTTTAATCACACCCCCCATGGAAACATGAATGGCAAAGAAAATATACTCTTTCTATTTTTTAATTAAAATACTTCTCAAAGAATATATTGGAGAATGAAAGACTCCGAAGATTCTGCCTTCTTATATTTAATATTAATATGTTTGTTTGAATGTCCCTAAAAACAGAAATAATAAATGGATTAAAAAAAATGAAGATTACATGTTATTTTAAAAGATTAAAAACTTATAACAACTATCAATAATTTAAAGTTGTTTAAAGGTCCCTCTCATCCAAGACCAAAGGTTATGGAATATAGAACTGGGATCCTGTTAGTGTTAAATCAAACATCTATAAGAAACAAATACAAAAAATATTTTGTAGATGTTCATATAAGTTAACATTTTAACCTGCATTAATATATATTACTATCAAGATTAACAAATACTAAAATGGAATTATTACATCAAAATGTTAAAATTATTAATTTTACATCGAAATGTTAAAATAAATAAGCATATGCTAAAATACATCAACATCATTATAGTAATTATTAACATATTACTTGTGTTAATTTTTGTGAACTTCCGTTAATAAAGTATTTCCTACACTTTAGGAATTTTGATTTCCTTCCCAAATCAAATTATCCGGAGAATATATTTCTATATATATGGGTATAATCAAATGAGAACTGATTGGTTTGTGGTAACTGTGAGATCCAATATCAACCACAAATCAACGGATAAATTAAGAAATTAATAATTATGGTAGTTTGAGTTAAAATTATAATTAGAGGGCATATTAGGTATTTTTAAAAAACTTTTCTCTCCTCTCTTTTCTCTCATCTCTTCGACCTCTAATCTCCGGCCTCCGGTGAAATCGGTATCACAGTATATCACAATCAGTATCACATTGTGTATATTTGTTTTTAAGGTTTGAGTTGGTATCACAATGGTATCACAGTATATCACAATGGGTATTACATTGTGTATCTTTGTGATTACTTGGTACCTGCCGGATTAATATTCACCGGAGGCCGGAGATTGGAGGTCGGAGAGATGAGAGAGGAGAGAGGAGATATGAGTTTTTTAAAAATACCTAAAAAGTCTTGTAGTTATAATTTTAACTCAAACTACCATAATTATTAATTTCTTAATTTATCTATTGATTTGTGGTTGAGATTGGATCTCATAGTTACTACAAACTAATCAGTTATCCCTTGAATGGGCCCTTATACATATATATACATATATATATATATATATATTGTTGGTTCAAATGCTAACCAAGATTATTGTATTAACTTTGTTAACCGATCTTGACTGTTAATTTGAATAATAAATGGTTGTGATTTAATGATATTTAAAAATTAATTATTAAATTAATGTTTTCAATTAACATATGTGAACAAAATATCAAAAGGCATTTAGATAAAAAGTAAAATATTTTTGATACACGAGTTGTCAGACATATGAACAACTTGTGTATATATTCAAACCACATCAAACAAAAAAGATTAGACATATGAACAACATGTGAACCGTATGAACATCACTGTATATTCAGGAGCCAATTCTGCTGTATATACATAAACACCTATGAACCAAGGCATCTAGGGCTGTGTGTTTTCATACATGTTCACATGTTTTCACATGTTATGTGTGTGTATGTATTTATATGAACATCTAGTTACTTGAATATGCATGAACACTTTTGAATCACGGCATCTAAGGCTGTGAGATTTCTGATATGTTCGTATGTCAAATGTGAGAACTGTCAATTAAAATAAATGTGAATTATAGAACATGAACACATGTAAAACCCCAATGTCAATATTGCATCATGATCAATTGTGATATTTTCAGATTTATAACTCCCAATTAATTATTTGGGAGTTACATAAAATGACAAATTACTTAAATACCCTTGTATTTAATATATGAGTTACATTTGAAACAAATTACTTAAAACCCCAATGTCAATATTACATCATGATAAATTGTGATATTTTCAGATTTATTCGGGAGTTACATAAAATGACAAATTACTTAAATATCCTTCTATTTAATATATAAGTTACATTTGAAACAAAGAAAAAGATGGAATATGATTGGTTGAGCTTGATTAACATAGTTAACACAATAAAATTGGTTAGTATTTGAACCAAGCTCTCTCTCTCTCTCTCTCTCTCTATATATATATATATAGGGTATATTTCAAATGTAACCATGTCTATTTGTACAACCAATGCAAACAAATCAATTGAGATATTAATGAAAATAATAAGAGTTAATTTATATGATTCGATTATTTATGGAAGATGACTAGGGTTAATTAATTATGATCAATACTTTATATTAGAAAACAAACAAAAATTCTATGAAATTACATATTCATCAAATTAAATGTACGGTTGAGATTGAGTTGTATTGATTGTACAAATGTAAAGGGTTGCATAATACCCCACCTCTCTCTCTCTCTCTCTCTCTATATATATATATATATATATATATATATAGGGGTCCATTCAAGGGAGAACTAATTAGTTTGTGATAACTGTGAGATCCAATCTCAACCACAAATCAATGAATAAATTAGAAAACTAATATTTTTGGTAATTTGACTTAAAATTATAATTAAAGGGTATTTTAGGTATTTTAAAATTTTTATCTCTCATCTCTCTCTCTCTCCTACCTCCAGCCTCCGACGAACACCACATGATACCCAAAATACAACAAGATACACAATGTGATACTCAAAATATTACACTCTGATACTCAAAATACATACAATGTGTTACCCAAAACACACCAAGTAAACTTTGAGATCACTGTGATACCAACTGTGGTACCGCTGTGATACCAACTGTGGTATCGCTATGACACCAACTGTGGTACCACTATCACATGTCGGTGTTTAATGTTCGATCATCGGATACGACGTCTTGCCTAGACATGATAACCAAAGGAGGTCACTGGAGTGATGGTGGTTGCCGGAGAAGGCCACCGGATTTGGTTCTTGTGTGTGCGTGTGTGTGTATATATATACATATATTAAAATAATTAAAGTAATTAGAATATTAAACTAATTAAATTAAATTGAACAATCAACATAATTTACTAATTTGTCATTTGTTTTATTTTAGTAAATAACATTAATTATCTAAAATGATTGGTTCATATTCACAAACTATTTAGTTCTCATTTGATTAGGCCCCTATATATATATATAGGGAAAGGTTCAAACGAGAACACCTTCATTTTATGAGAACGCGAGTACATCCTTTTACTATAGACAATCACATGTCACATATGATACACATGTGATACTAAATCAGAGACGCGAACGATTTCAATGTGATCTTTGTTGCGGGTCAAGTCTCCCTTACACCACTAAGCCCCCTCACAAGTATTATCACATGTGATAAGGGTGTTGTTGATATAATACTATAATCCATCAAGACCATCACATGTGATGCTAAATCATAGACACAGACAACCTTTGGCGCGACCTAAGYCGTAGAACACGTCGTCCGCACATCACAGGGTCCACTCACGCGTATTATCACATGTGATAAGGGTGTTCTTGCATTCTCGTAGAATGGAAGTGTTCTCGTTTGAACCTCCACCTATATATATATATATATATATAACTAAATGAGATTGCTTCAAACCCATTAAAACCAATCTTACACTATTGTTTCATATAAAAAATTCATTGAACACTAGGATATAAGATATTGTTTCACATATATTTGTTTCATAACTTACTTTTTGCAGGTTATTTTTTTCACAATGTAAATATTTCTACCGTGTAAGGTTTTGTTTCATAATGTGAAACAATACAGTATGTTTCGCATGCACTATTTCATAATACAAGATTCATTGGTTTTCTATATTTGTTATGGTTTCCATTTGATTATGTGTCTGTGTATATATATATATATACATAAAGAGAGAGGGAGAGAGATGAGAAGATGGAAGGTCATGGGAGAACCTCATAAAAAGGAGAACACAAAAACATATATAAACCATTACATTCATTGATTCAAGGGATGTGATTATATAAGTGGTTACAACCTTATCTTTAACTCTGAAACCTCCTCTTCCATTTGTTTTTA
This sequence comes from Cynara cardunculus var. scolymus, assembly GCF_001531365.2. NCBI lineage: Eukaryota > Viridiplantae > Streptophyta > Magnoliopsida > Asterales > Asteraceae > Cynara > Cynara cardunculus. The sequence continues at coordinate 71,070 of NW_020200592.1, forward strand.
ACCGAAAATAGAAGAAATATTATCAAAATTTGGGTGAAACAAATTACACCAGAAAACGATCATTTTATTTGGTTTGATTTAAAATTCATATTGACATATGTTTTATTCCTTCTTTCATGTTTCTTTGTTTCTCCATTTTTTAGGATTTCCCCTTATCTCACCCCTATGCGGACTAGTTCAGTGTCTTGTTTCACATATTAAAAAAATATGTGTTGTTCCATAGATGAAACATACACACATAGACCAACACAAGAATAAAACATATAAAACAACTTGAATCCTATATAAGTTAAAATGAAAAACATGAAAACTGAGATCAGTGGATGTAAATATTTCCACTGGCATTCAGTATCCTATGAAGTCATTCATCAAAGATTTAGTTGCTAAAGATCTGTTGCTGACGTCTTCCAAGTATGACGCTGAAGAATGAAACACTAAAGTTGAAGACATTGAAGAACATGAACACCATGATCTGACCCGAAATACTTGAGAACCCTAAAGACTAAAAGATATCTAACGTTAAAGTGGACCAAAGGGAATTTGACATTCAAGATGACTTTAATACTGAAGATCTAAAAGTTGAAGTCTTCAACACCAATGAGTGCAACACTAAAGTCCAAAACACTAAAGTTTTCAGTACATGCAATCACTTTACCTTGGATTATTTGTCTTTGCGGTGTCTTGACAAAATGACCATGTGGTGCTCAAGTTTGTGTCTCGACAAAAAGTAAAAGTAAGGTTTATGCATACAATGTGTATTGAATACTTATTTACAGATAAGTTAAGGTGTAAAAGGTTCTAAAAAGTAGCACACAAGAGCAAGAAAAACTTACCACCAAACAACCTCTACAAATGAACAATACTTCTTTTGTATGGTCTAGTGGTTAATACTTTGCATGTTATACCAAAAGTCTATAAATAGTTGATTAACTTTTAAACAGGAAAATCACACAAGCTCATTCATATTTCTATTATTCATTTCTCTCTCTTAAATTTAGGAAATAGTAGCTTTTAAAAATCCTTTAATACAAAGTAACTTCAATATAAAACTACATCATGTTTACTTAAAAGGAGAACTAGGTATGTATCAGAGTTTGAAATGGACCATCTACTTTTCAAATAAAATCAAAATAAATCGGGTGTTAATACTACCACCAAATTTGCTATCTTGAAACCCAGGTGGCGCTTCTAAACCATCCTAGCAGAACCTTTATAAGATCCAACATATGATAAACGGGTTATCGGTTAAAATGATCCGGGTTGTTTTTGAATTAAAGTGGAAGATTCAGGGGTGTGTTGTGTTATTATGATTTAATGTTTTAAAAAGCACTCCTACTACCTCTTGTATTTAATTGTTACTTATGAGACATTTGAATTTTACTTCACTGGGATTATGGAAGAAAAAGTCAATAAAAAAGTGAGCTTTCTATGTGTGTATTTTTGAGCTCCAAGGAAAAACATAACCGAAAAGAAGAAGCAAGTAGAAACAGTCTCTATAATTCTTGTCTTGGATTAATCCTTGTTGTTCATCTTTATACCCTCTTTTCATGTGATTGATAAGGTGAGTTATTTTACAAACTTTCCTTTTTTGGTATTTGAATTAGAGCCATACGGTTCTTCACATGGTGATATTATAAAATCTATTTTGATGCAACAATTAGCATGAGTTCGTATTTTGATATGTTTATATTATGTGAATTGAATAAGGGTGACATATTAAAGAGATGTGTATTTTGGTTATAAGGGTGGCATATGAAGGGAGAGCTGTATTTTGGTTATAAGAATGGCATATCAAGGAGAGATGTATTTTAGTTATAAGGATGACATATCAAGGAAAGGTGTATAACAGGATAACGGTGGTATTATCAATGGAATGTAAAATCTGGGTTTTTGATCAAAGTGTTATCTGTTTGTTGCACCCTTGAGATGCAATGACCTGAAGTTGTCGCTTCTGTGTGATGCGATGACTTGAGTTTATCGCATCCTTATGATACGAGGAGTGAGCTTGTTGCATCCTTTTGATGCGAGAAGTGAGCTTGTCGCATCCTTGTGATGCGATCAGTTGGGTTTCGCACTAGTGTGATGCGATGAGAAAGGTCCTCGCACTAGTGTGATGCGAGGAATTAAGGTTGTCTCACCCATGTGATGCGAGGAAATTATGTTTCTACATATATGATGTGATTAGTTTTATCATAATGTGATAAATGAGTTATTGAGTTATTTGATACGATAGTTGGATGGTCTCATCATTTTGATGTGACAAAAAAGTTTTGTTTATTTAAAATGACGTTTATCTTTTATTAATACAAATATAGGTTTATAAAAGCATTTTAGTGAGTATTCACCCTGTAATAGAAACAAAAGGGATTTCTCACTAGATCTCAAGATTTAACTCTCATTTTGGTGTTTAAATAATGTGCATTACAGGTCGGGAAAAACAAGATAATAAGGGGAAGAGAAAGTTGTAAAGAGTTTATATATGCTTGCATGGGATGTTGGGATAATATGCTATCTTTTGAATTTGAGTACTTGTTATGTATACAAGCTGTGTATATGGATTTTGTGGAAAATTTTAGTAGCTACTTTGTAATGTAATTTTTGTAGATATTGGGACCGAATGTGTAAAGATGTATTTCTTCATATACGGAAATATATGTTATATGCAAATGTGATCTTGGGGTGTTACAAGTTTGTTATCAGAGCTTGAGTTTAAGGAATTTAGATATCTATGATGCCTAGACTTAAGCTATATTATTTGTATATTTAGGGTCTCTGACATACGTAAAACCTTTGAAATAAATATGATGGGTTAAAAGAACAATATATGAGGTAAATTCAAATTACAACTGGTCAATATAATCCTGAGTTACATGTACTTATTTGTGCTTGGATACCTTATTATATTTGGGGAATTTGATTATGTGATAAATAAATTTTGAAAATTTATCGATGTCAAGTCATTCTAGAAAATCTGAAAGGACCACCCTCATCAGCCTGGACGAGAGGGAAAGTTCACCTGAAAATGTTCTTGAAAATTTACCTGTAGGACGAGGTCAAGGAAGGGGTCGGGGTAGGGGCCCTGGAAGAGGATGTGGGAGAGGAAGGAATAGTCAACATGAAGTTCATCCATACCAGGGTGAATCAATTCAGAAGAACATTAATCAAGAACCAGTACAACATCCTCAGTATGTTACTCGGGATATGTTAGCAGAGGAAATGAGCAAGCTAAGAAATACTCTGACTTCCATTTTGGGTGGAAACAGAAAGAGTCGAAATTAATCCACAAGTCCAATCTGCAAACACTAGAGAAAACAATTATGTGAAGGCAATGTGCTGGTTGAGAGAAGTAGAATCAGTATTTAATACCAATAAGTGTTCTTAAGAAGATAGAGTTAGATTTGTTGGTCGATGATCAAGTCTAATAATGCCTTGTATTTGGTGGGACGTTGAATCTTTAGCACGACCCAATATTTTGCAAACAATATCTTAGATGGAATTTGTTGACTGATTAAAGGAACAATTCTCCCGAAAGCGGCAGTAAAGCAACTAGAAGAAGAATTCTGGAAATTGGAACAAGGAAGCTAGACAGTAAGGGAATATACTGAGAAATTCGTTGAACATTCCGATTCTGCTGAACACTACATCTCAATAGAATCTCTTCAAGTCGAGAGGTTACTGGGGATTAAAGCCTTTAATACGATAATTTGTTATTGCAATGAATCCTTCAACTTTTCCACTAACAGTAGATGCAGCAGAAACAACAAAAAGGAACAAGAACCGACAGGGAGAAGAGAAGGTAATTGAAAAGAGGAAATTGGAAGGGTCTTCGACTGAGTATAGAAGAGCAAAATTTATAAGAACCAAAAATCGTGTAGTCCAACGATTTAATGAAAGACCATGCCAGAGATGTCACCGTGTCCACCAAGGTAACTGTAATTTTGAACAAATGAAGTGTTATAGATGTGAGGAATCGGGGCACTTGTATAGAAATTTCCAAATTTCTCAATGTTGTTTTCATTGTAAGTCTCCTACTAATCAAGCCAGATTGTCCCTAGCTAAAGACTCCAAGATTGACTCTGGGTGGAAATACTCCGAGTATGCGTGGCGGAGTCAACATATGGGGAGGTGAATTGGATAGGTCGAGGAGATGGTATTTTCATATGTCAAAGGGAAAGGCAGAGGAAATCCCCGATGTGGTAACAAGTACCTTTCTTAGAAACTCCGTATATGCAAAGGTGTTATTTGATTCCGGTGCCAATTATTCATTTGTATCGCCTTTATTTGTTGGGTGTTTATAAGTGAATTTTGTGCCTCATGATTTTTCTTTAGTAGTTGATATTGCTAATAATAGTTAAGTATATATGTTATCCGTGTATTTGAGAATTGCCAAATTGAGATTGTGGGATGTGGGTCATCAATTCATTTGTTCTCGACGTTGATGAGGGAATTTGACATTGTGGTGGGTATGGATTGGTTACAGAGAATCATGCCAATATTATATACAAAAAGATGCTCAGTATTAATCTACCAGGGAAAGGGCCAATTTTTATTTATGGTGACCAGCGGGATCATCACTCTAGCCTGACAACACATGATCGGTTAAAGACTAAACTGCTCAATACGTGATCGGTATATAACTAATCCGCACGACCCTTAGGCAATTTAAGGCTAAACCGCACAATGCTTGGTTGTATTCATACTTCTCCATTCAAAACCTTTGACCGGTTTACATATTTCAAAATTCTCACTAACACCTTAAGTCGCACAACACTTAAGCGATTTATGAATAAATCGGATGACTC
>NW_020200592.1:76251-83116 GCF_001531365.2 Cynara cardunculus var. scolymus
TATATATATATATATATATACATAACACACATATATGTACATATATATATTTATATTATGCATCCATATGCATAAAAATACACATACTCACATATATAACCCATGTAAGCATGTATCTTCATAAACAATTAATTCACATAATAAATACCTTGGGTAATAACCAGAACCCGGTTATCACATTATCCACCACTTCAAAAGAATTCCGTCCCGGAATTCCTTTAATTAAAGAGCCATGGATAATCTGCTCTCATTTATGATTCCAATTCCCATGTTGCCTCTGGTCCTTTGTGAAACTTCCATTGTACTTTAACCAGACTAATTTCTTTGTTTCTCAACACCCTGATCTTTCGGTCAATCACGGCTTCTGGTGTTTCTACAAAGTTCAGCTTACTGTCTAGTTTGACTTTTGGTAATGGTACAGCAAGACTTGGATCAGCTAAATATTTTCGCAAATTTGATACATGGAAAGTGTTGTGAATCAGACTTAGCTCTTCTGGTAGCTCTAACTGATATGCCACTGTCCCGATTCGTTTACTTATTCTGAAAGGCCCAACATACCTCGGACTGAGCTTACCTTTCTTCCCAAATCTGATGACACCCTTCCATGGCGAAACTTTCAACATCACAAAATCACCTACACATAATTCAATCGGCTTTCGACGATTATCAACATAACTTTTCTGGCGATCTTGTATTGTTTTGATTCCTTTTCGGATTTGTTCAATCTTGTCTGAAGTTTCTTGAACAATTTCAGGACCTGTTAACTACCTCTCACCCACTTCATTCCAACACAATGAGGTTCTACATTTACGTCCATACAATACTTCATATGGTGCTGTTTGGATGCTGGAATGATAACTGTTGTTATACGCAAACTCTATTAGTGACAAATGATCTTCCCACGATCCCCTGAAATCAATGATACAGCTTCTCAACATATCTTCGAGAGTCTGGATAGTTCTCTCACTTTGTCCGTCTGTTTGCGGATGATAGGCTATACTTAACCGAATTTCAGACCCCAGAGCTTTCTGCAAACTTTCCCAGAATTTTAAGGTGAAACGACTATCTCTATCAGAAACAATAGACAGTGGAACACCATGCCTAGTGATAATTTCTCTGATATAAAGTTGAGCTAGCTTTTCTAAAGAGTAATTTTCTCTTATGGGTAGAAAATGTGCTGACTTAGATAGGCGATTAACAATTACCCAGATCGCGTCATACCCTTTTGGAGTTCGAGGTAACTTCATGACGAAATCCATCATAATGTGATCCCATTTCCATACAGGAGTCTCCAAATATTGAAGACTTCCATACGGTTTCTGATGCTCGATCTTAACCTTGTAGGCACGTTAAACACTATTCCACATATCTAGCTATATCTTTCTTCAATCCGGGCCACCAATAAAAAGATTTCAAATCTCGGTACATCTTATTGGTACTTGGATGAATAGAGTATCGAGATTTATGGCTTTCATTCAAAATAACTTTCTGAGTATCCCCAAAACTTGGTACCCAAATTCACCCTTGAAAACACATAATCCCTTCGTCGTTTGGTTCCAAGGTTGAAATCATCTTACCCAACCTTTCTGATTTGTTAAGATCTTCTTTCATAGCTTCATTCTGACATCTCAGAATTTCTTTATGGATATCAGGGACTAAACTTATTCTCATTGCCACAATTTTAATAGTCTCGCTCCTTTCTTTTCTACTTAAAGCATCAGCTACCACGTTGGCTTTTCCTGGTGGTAAAGGATTTCACAGTCATAATCATTAACAAGTTCAATCCACCGACGTTGTCGCATATTTAAATCTTTCTGGTTGAACAGATGATGTAGACTCTTGTGATCTGTATAAATCTGGCACTTTGTTCCTAGAAGATAATGCCTCCAGATTTTTAGAGCGAATACCACCGCAGCTAACTCCATATCATGAGTCGGATACTGCTTCTCATGATCCTTTAATTGTCTTGACGCATAAGAAATCACTTTTTCTCTCTGCATCAGAACGCATCCTAATCCTAGCTTTGAAGCATCGTTGTATACCACAAAGTCCACAGATCCATCTGGTAGAGTTAATACCAGTGCACTGGAAAGATGATCCTGTAATAGTTGGAAAGCTTATTGATGTTCTTTTTCCCACTGAAATTTAACGTTCTTCCAAGTCAATTTGGTTAATGGCACGACTATCTTAGAAAAGTCCTGAATGAACTTACGGTAGTAACCTGCCAAACCCAAAAAGCTACGGACTTCAGAAGGAGTCTTTGGAGCTTCCCACTTTTCAACTGCTTTGATTTTAGCTGGATCTACTTGTACCCCTGCTTCTGAGATAACCTGACCCAAGAATTGAACTTCCCTTACTAGAACTCACACTTGGACAATTTGGCATATAACGTTTGTCTTTTTAAGAATTCCAGTATCAAACGAAGATATTCCGCATGATCTTCTCCTGTTTAGAGTATATAAGAATATCATCGATAAATACAATGACGAATTTATCAAGGTATTCTTTACATACCCTATTCATTAAATCCATAAAAGTTGCGGGTGCATTAGTTAAGCCGAATGGCATAACTAGAAATTCATGATTCCCGTACCTGGTTCGAAAAGCTGTTGTAGCAACGTCTTCCTCCCTGACTTTAAGTTGATGATACCCCGACCTTAAATCGATTTTGGAGAAATAAATTGCTCCTACCAGTTGATCAAACAAGTCATCATCCTTGGCAGAGGATACTTGTTCTTGATTGTCAAATTATTCAATTCTCGATAGTCTATACACATTCGCATAGATACATCTTTCTTCTTGACAAACACGACCGGAGCACCCCCAATGTGAAGTACTGGGTCTAATGAATCCTTTATCAGTCAGATCCTTCAAATGAGTAACCAATTCTTTCAATTCTGAAGGAGCTAATCTATATGGTGCCTTGGTCACTGGTGCTGCCCCAGGTATAAGATCAATCCGGAATTCAATGGCTCGATCTGGCGGTAACCCAAACAAATCCTCTGGAAAAACTTCTGGGTATTCATTAACGATTGGAATCAACTCCTCTTTTCTTTTCTCTTTCTTCGCATCAATAACATATGCTAAACACCCCTGGCATCCCTTCCGAATAGACTTTCGGGCTTTTATTATAGATAATAAACTAATATGATGATCTTGACGATCACCATAAATAATAACTTGTTTCTTGATCTGGTAGTGAAATTATGATCATCTTTTTATTACAAACAATACTGGCCTGATGCTCTGCTAACCAATCCATACCCACTACTACATCAAACTTTTTCATCATCATAGGAAACAGTCGAATCAGTAACTCACACCCCTCAATAAATAATAACACAATTATTGAATACTCTAGTAACAGATTATTGACTATTAGCAGTGTCAACTACTAATTCGTCATCTAGTAGCACAGAATTCAGACAAGCAGATTGAGCAAATGATGGTGATACAAATGAAAATTTTGCACCAGAATCAAACAACACCTTAGCACGTATAGAATTCAGAAGAAAAGTACCTGTTACTACATCCGGGGTTGCTTCTGCCTCATTTTTCGTCATTTGGAACGATCTACCCCTGGCTCCACTCTGGCCTCCCCTCGGTGCACTAGGCCTTCCATGATTACTGGGAGCATTTCCTTCTAGTGTTAAACGAGGAGCTCTCAATTGTGGACAATTTGGCCGAATATGGTCAAGTGAATTTCACTGAAAACATCTTTTGGTTGTAGTGCAATCCCTTGACAAATGCCCTATCTTCCCACAACGATAACATCTCTTTGGTTCAGAGGGACAACTTCCCTGGTGTACCTGCTGACACTGCGGACAGGTTCTAACAGGAGGTGGCTGAGAAGCACGGTTATCTAATTTAATAAATTTGGGTCTTCGAAAACTGACTGAAGACCCCTCCCACTTTCTTTTCTCAATAAATTTTTCTTCACCTTGCCGATTCTTATTTCTTTCAGTAACTTCAGCAGCATTGACAGCTAAAGAGAAAGTTTCAAGGTTCATAGCAATCACGAACTCGCGAATAGAAGGTTTCAGACCCCAAATATACCTTTCTAGTTTTCGGGATTTTGAAGAAACATAATGTTCAGCAAAACGGGAAAACTCAATAAATTTCTCGGTATAATCCCGCACAGATCTATTCCCTTGTTCTAGTATCAGAAAGTCTTCCTCCATCTGTCTTACTGCTGTTGTAGGACAGAATTGTGTTTTGAACTTATTCACAAATTCTTCCCAAGACATGGTCTGTAGTATATTCGGTCGTGCTGAGGATTCCACATCCCACTAATATAAGACATTAGATTTAAGCATAGACACTGCAAATCTAACCTTATTTTCTTCAGAACACCTACTGGTGTTGAATACCGATTCAATCTCTTTTGGCCAGCACATTGCTTTTACTGGATCTTTATCCCCTAAAAAAGTTGGAGGTTTACACGTTAGAAACCTCTTTATATCCCCTCCCTGAGTGTTACTGCCTGCTGAGGGAGCTGCTCGCTCGGTTTCTATTCTAGTTGGCAGTCCCATAATAGATATCAAAGTTTCTCTCAATTTCCCCATTTCTTCTGCCAAAACATCTCTTGTTATAAACTCAGGTTGTTGCCTCTGTTCTTGTTGAGCTTTCCCCAGAAATAGATTCCCCTTGATCAGGGCGAATCTCGACCTGACTCCTTTCAGGAATTTGACTCCTTCCTCGACCTCTACCCCTACCCCTTCCATGACCTCTACTCCTTGAAGCATACGTTGGTGGATTAACGGGAGTTTCCTCCCTTTCTTTAGATTCAGGGCGGGCAATTATTTCTGATCTTCGCGATCAGCTAGACATCTGTAGATATTTTAGTATTAAATATCACGTATTCACATTCCCAAATATAATATGGTGTTTAAGTATAAGTATGTACCTGTAAATTCATAATTACATTGGCCATTTTTCATTCGAATTCACCTTACATACTGCCCTCTTTAACCCATTATATTTTATTCCCAGTGATACTAATAATATCCGGGACTCTTAGCACACAAATGACAGTTTAAGTCTAGGTATCATGCTTTGAATACCTAAATCTCTTAAACTAATGCTCTGATACCACTTCTGTAACACCCCCAAACACCACATTTGCATATAACACATATTTCATTACATAAAAATATAGTTTACAACACAAGGTCCCACTAGTGCAACGATTCCTATATGTATAAAATCTACATATGAAAAATTCCAAAACAAATCCTGTACTAACACATGTATCTTCAAAATAAACAATATTAAGCAGATCTTCAAAAGCAGATAACATGTTAGGAAAGTAATCATATTTTCCATTTCCCCTTATTATCCCTAGACCCCGCCATTCCTGCATTGAATAATTTTAAAATAGAAAATGAGGGTTAGACCAGAATGATCTAGTGAGTAAATCTCTTCTTTGCAAATGCAGAGTGATAAACACCAAAATATAATAAAGTAACTTTACTCAGAAATATTTGTAATACAATCCAATGATGCAGTTCTCAATGATATGTATAAAAGAATAAACTCACAAACCTCAGTTCTATTACTAAAATACATCTGTTTAAAGATTCAACATTCTCAATATGAAACAGTAATGTAACCAAAGATTCTTCGAATCATTAAACCATTCATTTGTAAATATTTAACCGAAAGATTTAAGGCAATACTTGTCTTTTATGACAAACCATTTCCCCCTTCTCAATAACATCTAAATTAATATTTCTAATAAGAATAATATCTCTAATTCATCAGGTCACAAAGAAATGATGATTCAAAGTTATTAAATCTAATTAGTAATAATAATAATAAGAGTTATAATAATATCCACATATGACAATGCCTCCCTTATTCCAAGTACACCTCTCCTTGAAATGTCACCCTTATTCCTCCTACCAAAACAAGGTTACTTATCAGAACAGACAAAGTCACCACGTCTGAAAGTACCCATTCCCAGTTCCAAGCCAGAACAGACAATAGTCACTACGTCTAAGGGAACTACCACTTAAAACAAGTTTCATACCAAAACAGACTTACGTCACCACGCTTGGCAGAAACAGTTTTACAAAATCCACATCCATACCAAAACAGACTTGTGTCACCACGCTTGGTAGAAAGGTTTCCTAAAATATAGTTTATACCAAAACAGACTTACGTCACCACGCTTGGTAGAAACAGTTTTACAAAATCCACTTCCATACCAAAACAGACTTACGTCACCACGCTTGGTAGGAAGGTTTCCCAAAATATAGTTTCATACTAAAACAGACTTTCGTCACCACGCTTGGTAGGAAGGTTTCCCAAAATATAGTTTCATACCAAAACAAACTTACGTCACCACGCTTGGCAGAAACATTTCCCAAAAATCCCGTTCCAAACCAAAACAGACTTACGTCACCACGCTTGGTAGGAACATATCTTTTTATTTAAAAAGATATAAAATACCCCTTTTATAAATTTATACTCAAACCCAATAATAGAGATTTTAAACTATATGAATGTCTAGAATATTCAACACTTAAAAGTTATCAAATATAAGTTATCCGGACAAATTATCTGGATATACAATACGAACAACACTTGTCCCTTTTGTCCGATTTACTAATCCGGACAACCCTTGGTCGATTAAAGACTAAATCGCATGATTCATGTCCAGTTTAAGGCGATCTGGACAACACATGATCGGTTTATAACTAATCTGCAGGCCCTTAGGCGATTTAAGGCTAAACCGCACAATGCTTGGTCGTATTCATACTTCTTCGTTCAAAACCTTTGACCGGTTTACATATTTCAAAATTCTCACTAACACCTTAAGTCGCACAACACTTAAGCGATTTATGAATAAATCGGATGACTC
>NW_020200592.1:83386-91615 GCF_001531365.2 Cynara cardunculus var. scolymus
CCCACATACATGAATACACAATTAACCCATGCATATATAATTTCATGCACACACATGCCCATGCATATTATATATATATATATATACATAACACACATATATGTACATATATATATATATATATATATATTTATATTTATATTATGCATAAATCCCTATGCATAAAAATACACATACTCACATAAATAACCCATGTAAGCATGTATCCACATAAACAATTAATTGACATAATAATTACCTTGGGTAATAACCTGAACCCGGTTATCACAAGGGTTAATCTCCATTTTGCTTTCTTCTTATCATTCTTAGAATCTGAGTGTGCGATTTAAGAAAGTAGTGGTGACCGGATTGCTTTTGATTGGATTCGAGTTGTGCTCAACCTTATTTCTAAAAAGATTTTAAAGGTGTGTGATTAATATTTTACTGAAATGCATAATTGTTTGTATAAAATTTTCATCTAGTTTTAAGTTTAAATCATATGAGTATTACTCGGATTAGACCTAAACCGGATAAGTATTAAGCGGTTTAGTCTTAAACCGGACAAGCTTTAGGCGATTTAAATATAAACCGGGCAAGTGTTTAGCGATTTAGACCTAAACCGGATGAGTGTTAAGCGGTTTAGTTTTAAATCGGACAAGGATCAAGCGGATTAGACATTAAACCGGACATGTCTTAACCGGTTTAAAGATTGAGCGATTATGAATAGTATTGTCTGGATTACTAATCCGGACAAGATTTTGAGAATTATTCTAAGTGATAAAGCGGAAAAAATGATAAGAGTTGACCGGATTGGTTGTCCGGCCAAGGTTTGACCAGATTGTGTTTTGACTTATCATTTTGTTACTCTTTTAACAAGAAGTGGGAAGTTTTGATAAAATGAATTTGAACTGATAATAATTCCATTGACTGTGGTCTATTCTATATGGAATTATTTTGTGAAAATATTTGATGAGGAAATAAGGGTGGCATATCAAGGAGAGGTGTACCATAGGATAAGGGTGACATATCAAGGAGAGGTGTACCATGGGATAAGGGTGGCATATCAAGGAGAGGTGTACATTTCGATATAAGGGTGGCATTTGTGTGTATGTTATGTAATATAACTCTTACTATTATATCCTTTAAGAATACCATGATCTGGAATCTTTATTTCTTTGTGACTTAAAGGTTTAGGATCAGGGTTCTTATTGGAAATCATAGTCTGGATGTTATTGAGGAGAAGATAACAGGTTTGGCCTGAAACTTTGAATAAACCTTATTTGATTTGAAAGGTTTAAAAGTGGCATTATGTTAATTTGATTAGTATAAACCTGTTGGGATTGATATATCTCTTACAAGAAGAGATTATTGGTTTGAAAAGTGGAAGGTATCGATATGCGGTTCTTACTTGTTCATATATTTATGATATATATATACATACATATATATATATATATCTATATATATATATATATATGAAAAGTTGTTTTACTTAAAAGTTTTGGTGGTTTTCACCCTGCAATAACATAAATAGGGTAACTCACTAGACCTTTCGGTTTAACCCTCGTTTTGTGATTTTAAATATGTATTGCATGAAGTGCTGAAGGTAAGGGAAAAGAGAAAATATGATAATTTCCCTATATGTTTACCTGCATGAGGATTGGATGATGTGATGTATAGTTTTGATAGATGAACTTGATTAGTATAAGAATTTGTATTTTGAATTTTTGGACCATGTATTTCATACTGGCAAAATCTTGTATTAAGGGACCTGAGTGGTGTATAAACATGTATTTCCAGTATGTTAGTATGTGTTACATGCAATGTATGGAAAGGGGGTGTTACATTATCCACTCTTGGCTCTTCCTCTAAGAAGACCAAGAAACCTCAAAGAGCTAAAAACACATCTCCAACCAAGGATTCTCAATAGTCCAAGATTGTTGAAGGTGGTCCTACTGAACCCAGGACATCTGCTATGCACCCACCAGCTCCTTAGTGCCCTCCCAACAGAACATTGTTGTACAATCGGGGATCCAAACTCATTCCACCTCAGCATCTCCACACTACCGTGGTGATGACTCAGATACCTTCCCTTTTTGAGGTCGTTCTTATCCTCCAGTACTCACGGCCTATCACCCAATATCGATAATCTCTATGATCTTACATGGATGGATGACCATTCAGCTATGGTTGCCAATGACATCCCCTTTCTTCATTATCTACTTATGGATGTGTGTGGTGAGCCTTACCAGCCTACTTCCTCTACTGAGCTTGTGATTGACGACCCGTCTCTCATAGGCGTCAATGATACATACACTGAGCCTCACGACGGTGTTGCGGATACAGGTATTGAGCCTCACGCTGATATTATTGATACAGACGTCCAGCCTCAGGACAACATTGGTAATATTCCAATTGGTGACTTTCAGGACACCGATGGTACAAAGAGTGTTGCAGTTCCTTCACAGGTTAGTCTAACTAGCCCAATCGAAGCTCGTTCTCCTACTTCTGATCACATGCCTCCTCCTACCTCTTCTACCGGACCTACACCTCAGCCAGGCTTTCGGTTTGTTGCCTCTTCTCCTTCTGATATCAAATATGATCTACCTATCGAAGTGGTAGACATGTTTCGGGGCCTCTTATCTCAGTGTCAACTCTTGTCTCTCAGCAACCATTTTACATATTGGTCTTTGTGGCAAGTTGAACGCCATTACCACTAGAGTTATTGCCAAAGATGCCAGATGGGATGCAGACTTACAAGATTATAGTCTGACTTCTATGACACTTAGGAACCACATTGATGCTCTTAGTTCTCGACTGATTGCTCTCTCAGGCTCTTAGTCTACTATTCTACAGGATATGGCGGATCTTCGTGCATGCTTAAACTCTCAGGATACTATGTATCGAACTATTCTCCACTCTCTTGCTGATTCGCATTTGAACTTAATGCTCAGAATTAGATATCTAAGATGATTTTAGAGCAAGATTCTTCTAAAGTTTACATTGACTTGGATACCAGTCAATTTCACTGAGCCAGATTGAGTATTATTGATTGTGGTTAGTCGACGTGTTCAAGCTGATTCTAGTCTTCTGGGAGATCTTTATCGCAGTATTTCTCGTCTACTACGTGCCACGAGTGCTCCTCTTACCCCCATTACCCGTGCTACCACTTCTGTGCCTTCCCCATTCCCACTGGGGGGAAAACCCAGTTGCTGCTTCTATGCCTTTCCATGTTCCCACTAAGGATGAGACGATGGTTGAACATGCCACCAGTGACAACGACGACGACTCAGCTTCTACCTCTTCTTCCTCTTCTGATGATGACTATTTATACATCGATCCTCCTTTTGAAAGGAAGCTAGCTGATCAAGACAGAGTTGCATCCACCTTATCTGTTGAGGGGAAGCAGCTAAGTTCTCACCCTATTATTCCCTCTTCTCCTATAATATTTGTTGAGGGGGAGCATCAGCAGGCCATCTCTTCTCAGGCTGATATGTCTTTTACTTATAGGGATATAGATGTTCCAACTCATCGAGAAGGAGAGGAACCTATGACATTCGATGAAGAAGCTGCTAAAGCTAAAGGAGCCAAGCTTGCAAAGAATCTGAAATAAGTCTTAATAAATGAAAAACTTGTGCTTAAAACTCCAACTTCTGCTGAAACTAAACTTCATCTCTTGGGCATTTCTGCTGAAACCAACAGGTCTCAGTCTCTAGTCCAGCAGTCCGAAATTGAAGAAACCAGAGAGAGAAAAATAAAATGGTTTAATGATTCAATCCTTTGTCGGTACATTGCTACTCGAATTTTTAGTGCCCGAATCAAAGGTCCTCAAAAATTGACTTAAGATTCGAATAAAATTTATCTGATAATTGATCGAGCAAATAGATTAATGAGAACTGAAAAACTAGCTTGGATAAATGCTTATGGCTTATCTGAATGGATGAAGACAATCAATTTTCTCAAGAAAAGCAGAAGTATGTATTGTGAGTTTGTCATGAATCATTTGTATAATCTCTTGAAAAATATATTAATGATCAAGAAACATTTCAAGTTATCTTACCCTCCACAACTCTCTGTTCTTAAGTCACTTTTAACTAAAGTTGGATCATCCAAATCTGTTTCTGCTTCTCAATTTGTCAAAAAGAAAGATCATCTTATTCAGAAACTCTCAAAGGAAGGTAAAGTCCCCGATGTCTCCCCTCTAGATCTTACTCTTCCTACTCATGATTGTCATCCAGAAGGAACTATCTTGTCCACACCAGAGTATGGAATCTTCTTTTGGGACATTAGCAATTGCCTTCTATTTTTATGAGCCTCTGAGATACCAATAGCTAATTCCCAACTACTTCGTATGAAAAAATGAAGAAAAGAGATGCAATTGCAGCTACCGATACAAATGTCATGTAAATAGATGATGATTGCTAGTTGGTCTATCTATGTGGCTTATTCTTCTTGAACTCTCTTTTTTCCTCTATGTATTTAAATTAATTGTTTAGTATAGATGCAATTTATATTTTAGTATTTACTTCAAACTTCTTAATTTTATATTTGTTGCATTCTTTGATTCATTATTTGGTCTCTATATACGTTTATAATTTAAAAAAAGAACCCAAAAAGAATATATATACATGGGTTACCGAATTTATAAGTTCTTATTCTCAAAGAATTTTAAAGTTTGTGTATATTGTATTTATTTCTTTCTAAGTGTTTGTGTCATCATTAAATAGAGGGAGATTGTTGGGTCACCTATTAATTTGGTGATGACCCACTGATATGTTCTTCTATCCTATCAACACTTCGTAGTTATTGGTTTTTTTGTATTGGTTTCTTGGTACACACTTCAAGCTATTGGCAAAATCGAAGACTAGCTGATGTGAAGACAAAAGATCACCAATGTGGTACTGTGGATCAACTGCCTAAATTACACACCAAGACTCCAAAGTAGCTGATTTGAAAATTGAAGATGTTTTGAAGCTACTAGACGATTAAAGGAATATCTTCATTCACCAAGATTTGTAAGGAGATATTTGAAGCTACTAATCCATCCAAAGAATATCTCCCTACAGACTGACCATATCTCTGCAAAACATGTACCCGATAAAGACATCCCTTATTAGTAGGTTTGTCTTTGCATGAACAGTGTTGTGTGCATACCATGTACGATGAAAATGATATATCAACTATGGTCAAGTCAACCCTTGCCTCCTTATCCTAAAGTGACAAGTGTCCGCTTGCATTTAATGCATGAAGGTACTATAAAAAGCAGTGCGCATTTCCCATGCAAACAATGCTTCCCTGTAAGAATTTCTAAGTGCATTCTCAAGGCAATCGACTCTCTTCTACTACTTTCTTATTCTGGTGTGTATGAAGAAAACCTTAGTGTTCTTCATTTTTTTGCAAGTACTCTATGTATTGTTCTTGTAAGTTCTTCTCTATGTAAGATTATTTAGGTTAGATTATCTTTTCCTTCTTCCGCAATAATCTATATTGTATCTCTGTGCTAATTATTGATATACATAAATAAGAATTAGAAAGTTGAAAAAAGTTTGTTTAATTGTATTCAACCCCCCACTTATGCAATTACTTTATGTTTATTGTCATTTCATGCGGAACCAACATTAAGTAATTGGCCCGATTTACAAAGACTATGGGGTTGTTTAGTTAAGCTATAACACATAATAGGAGTATGGATTGGACATTCGTGTAAGCTAAATGGAGCTCGTGATTGCTAGATGACTCCATATAGGCGGGGTTCAAGGGGGATCATGCCCCTTGGTAGGACCTCGGGGGTCATGC
Organism: Cynara cardunculus var. scolymus; assembly: GCF_001531365.2. Classification (NCBI taxonomy): domain Eukaryota; kingdom Viridiplantae; phylum Streptophyta; class Magnoliopsida; order Asterales; family Asteraceae; genus Cynara; species Cynara cardunculus. Next base: position 89,162 of record NW_020200592.1, read on the forward strand.
CCTTAGTAAGGTCTAAGGGGCAACGCTCCTGGTGTGATCCTGTTGACCGAGACCTCTACAGCTTTTATGAAAAGAAGTGCTTGGGAAAATGAGCTTTTGAATCTCTTAAGTGAAATTCAAAATCCTCTTAATCTTCTTGAGAAGCTTTAGAGTTATCCTTAGAAGCCTCTAAGCTATGTTCAGAAGCTTCGGATTCTGAAATGCTTCTGACTTAGAGACTTTTGAACCGGAAGAGTTTTTGATTCTAAAGAGATTTTGGCTCTGAAGTGCTTCTATGTTTCCTTCTAATCCGTGTTAGAAGTTACTTTGTAATTGTTGTACAGCTAATCGCCTACTAATTATTCCATCAAGCATTTCTGTTTAATGAGAATTTTTCTCGGCTTTAATATAGGGATGGTTACAATTCTTTAAGTTTAAAATGAATGATTTCTACAAAAATTTGTACTAACAAGTTGAGATTAGCCTTGAGTTTTTTTTTGATACCGTAGTAGATTTGGGTTGATATACAACTCAAGTACGACAAAACATGACTTTTACCCACAAATATCATCTAGAAAAGTTTTCGTCGGTGATTCCAACGGATCACATAGAAAATACCAATGCTTTCGTTAGAATCCAATATTTTCCAAGAAAATACCAACGGATCTCCCAGAAAACACCTGGGTAATTTGTCACTGATTTGAATTACCCACCAACAATTTATCCACCAACTTTTGTGACAGTTTTGTGAGGAATCACCCTTTAGCGATGAATTTCGAAGGAAAAATTTTGTAGGTAAAAATCTTCTATTTAGTAGTGAAGGAAAGCGAACTCTCACGCGATTTCGATTTTCTTTCGAGAAGTTCTTTTAAAAAGACCAAAAGCGTCCATTGAAATCAGCCAAAAAAATTCAAAAGGTTCGAATTCGACAAAAAAACATATCGAGCAATTTTGTGGACTTTTGATCCACCTTAAACTGGCTCGACAAAAATCTTAGGTCTACTATTGTGTACGCTATGTATAACAATTACTTTTGAGCAAACTCTAGTTTTGGTCACTAAGGATTAGTGAAATCATTGAAAGTGGGACCTAGATTTGACAAGTCTAGAAACTGTACTTGTGGTTCTCATTTTTCTTACCACTAACTCCGGTAATAATCTCCGTTAGAGTGAGGGGTAGTTTGATCTTTTCACCTATTTTCTTAAATATCTTTTAAGAAAATAGAGTAAACTTTAATTTTGGTCCTTGAGGTTTATTGAAATGTCTGAAAGTGGGTCCTAAACTTTGATAAGTATAGATATCATCCTTGTGGTTTGCATATTTCTTTGAAAATGGTCCCTAATCACTAACTCCTTTAAAATTTGTATAAGTCAAAGACATCAGTTGAAGAATCATTTTTAATGAATGTTTTCGATTGATTTGTGTTTGTTTTCGATTGATCAAAGTAGGCATCAAATGATCTATGTATAGCTTTCAATTGATATGTATATTCTTTCGTGTGAGTTTTTTTCCACCGTAGGTGGGTTTTAAATCGTTGGAGAAGGGATAGGGCCGGTGGGGGTTATGTTTTTTTTATCATTTTGACGTAGAAGGCTCGATAGGTCATGGTAATGGGTTTGCGTTGAGACTTGAGGATACGAGTATAGAGGTCCCTGTGGAGAAAATCACGTCTTGGAATTTTCTCGTCAAAAGGTTTTCTTCATTTCCTCCCCTCTCTGATTTTGTCCTGTTATATACATAACTAAAACTCCATAGAAAACCTCCAATTAGAGTCGTGGCTAGATGTTGTGGGAGGAGAAAGCATGGGGGGTTGGTGTTGCTGCAATGGTGAAAGAGACAAAAGAAGAAAGATGGTGGTTGGTTGGTTGGTAGAGAGAATGTAGCAATAAATTGTGGTGGGTCATCGTCCTCTTCAAAGCTTCCCATATCACAATGATGGTGGTTTATAACAGCCTAACAGGGACCAAATCACAAGGACAAGTCCGAAATTGAAACCCAATGGGTATTAATTGGCTGGAAAAGAAAACTATATATATAGACCCACAATCCTATCTCTTAGTCCTTGAGGTTCATTGAAAAGGGATAGGAATGGGAATGGGGCGGGGATCCCAATACCCGTCCCTGTCCTTGTCTACGATCCCAGGTATTTGTCCCCGTCCCCGCCAAGGATTATGATCACATGTTAGGGACGGGATCCCCAATAGGGAAACGGGGCCTTTTTTATACCAAAAAACTATACAATATTCACATTTTATTGAACTAGTAAAAACACTATAAAAATATTAAACTAAAACTTAAACAAGACCAAAAAGTTTAAACAAATACTATCAAAGTTAACGTTGAACGTACTAAAACTACATCGAGTAATATTCTTGGTCCCGTAAGGATCTACAAGAAGAAAAACAGTTTGTAGAAGGGGGGAGGGATGAATACAAACACAGTATTTTCAAATTTAAAATATATATTGATAGAGAA
>NW_020200592.1:93410-95161 GCF_001531365.2 Cynara cardunculus var. scolymus
CTGGTGATGAGCATTGAGACCAGTGTTCCACCGTCTTTAGATCGTCTGCTGATGCTGATGCTGATGATTGGGCGGGGACTAAGTCTCTTTTTCAGTTTTGCTTTTCTCCATTGCTTATCCTTATCCTCTAGCTTCAGCTTCTTCTTGCGTTCAGCTTCTGCCATTGAAAAAAGTCTAGTTTGGGCTTGGACAGGATTCACTGTTTTCTTGGACTTTTTCTTGGGAAGGACTTTAACAGCTAGTGACTTGGCCAGCTTTAAGCTGTCTTCAGTCTGCTTCTTTTGAAGCTCTAGCTCTTCTTCAGCCCTTAATGCCTCGAGTCTTTCAACTTCAGATAGAAAGTCAAACTCACCACCATTAGAGGTACAAAGAGAAATTTTTACTCTAGTCTGGTCGAGCGACTCCTTTAGCTGAGACATCTGCTGGTCTGTCGGAGCAAAAGAGCTAGGTTGATCAGATACCCACTCCAGTCGATCGCAGGTCGTTGATGGGATATGAAGTTGATATTCTGAAGTGATCATTACCTGAGAGGTAGAGTCTTCAAACAAGGTTTGTTGAGGGCTTTTGAAAAGTACCTTCTTCAGCGACCGCCTTGCCTTTCAACTTGGGGTCCTTGTTCCCTGATGGAGTCGATTCACCTTGCCTTTGCTCCCCCTGGGATGTAGAGTCCCCAAGAGCAACACCTTTGGTGACGGTTGATGGCTTCTGGAACTTGATGGTAAAGTCATCTTCATCATCATCGTCGTCGTCACCATCTAGATCATCTCTGGTGTCTGGAATGACAGGTTCATCATCGTCTTCATCATCATCACGAGCAGCAGTGATGGTATGAATATCATCCCTAGGGACGGCTTCGACATCCTCAGCTAGAGCAGCTTCGGTGGTCGTGATTACAGGAGCAGTAACTTCTTCAGCTTCGAGAGCCTCAGCTTCAACTGCAACTGAAGCTGATACTGGGCCAATAGCCTGAGAAGCTGTAGGAGTAGCATCAGATGATTCACCGGCTTTGGACCTCATATCCCTCTCTCTGGCTAAGACTCAAGAAAATTGGCCAGAGAGTTCGTCCAAGCGTTGACGCTGAAGAACCATGGATTCCTCCAGCCTTTGCAAAGCATTGGCTAGAGTTGTCGTTGCCTCACGCGTCTCATGGAGCTGGGCGCGATCATCGGCAGAGAAGGAAGGTACAATCATTGGAGCTGGTTGACGGACAGCATCCATGATTTGTTGAAGAAGACCACTCTGCTAATCAGCTATCGCCTGAGCATCGTCAGCCCTGCTGTGAAGAACAGCAATGGCATCGTTGTTGGCGTGAACAGCTTCTTGAAGAGTCTGGAGCTGACTCTGGACTTCTTAAACATCCTCCTGGAGGGCAAGGAAGTTTGCATCAAGATCGCCTTGGCGGGACATCTCTTGGTGAACTTTGTTGACCCTGGAGAGGACGGTATCAACGGCTTGAAAGAGAAGCTTGATATCCGATGACATATCATAGTCATCATCGACATCTTCATCTCCTCCATCATCTTTCTCTCTTTCTCCATCTTCCACTTCTTGAACATCAGGCTGATACATCAAAGAAGGACCTGCAAAAGAAGAAGTGTGATCTAAAGGCTCAAGGTTAGAAGAAATGAAGAGGTAGGAAGATGGAATACCTGAGGGACTTCAGTGACATCAAAAGGAGTATCACTGGTGGGAGCAAAGATGTCCTCGAGAGGATGAACATCCATATACTGAGGAGCATCGAGAGGAGCAGC
>NW_020200592.1:96914-98609 GCF_001531365.2 Cynara cardunculus var. scolymus
AGTTCTCACAGAGGAGAAGTTGTGAGAGATTCCCTTGTCCTCAAGAAAGTTRTYCATASTACTRTTTTTGAATTCAGTACCATGATCACTTCGGATAGATCGTACTTTAACATTGTTTAGTACTTCTATCTTTTTTATGAACAAAATGATTTCTTCAGGTGCGTCGTCCTTGGATCAGAGAAAGAATACCCAAGTATACCTGGCATACTCATCAACATGGACCAAAGAGATCCATGTGCAATAGCTGAAGAGGCGCGGTCACTGAAGAGATTTGTTTCGACTTGAAACTAGTTCTTGTATGTTTTCCTTTTTCACAGGATAAGCAAAGAGATTCCTTTGCGAACGAGTGTTGAGGAAGACCTGTGACAAGATCATATCTTCACAGCTCACTGAGTGTCTTGAAGTTGAGATGAGATAGTTGTTTGTGCCATAACCAGTTAATATCTGATGAGGCCTTAGAAAGGAAGCAACTATTCTCGGTGAGAGGAGATTTTATGTTGATGATATAAACAATCTCTAGACGAGAACCGGTTAGAGCAACCTTATCATCTTTGTCRAGAACATGACAAGAATTCTTGAGGAATTTAACTGTATAATCTTTATCACACAGTTGGCTGATGCTAAGAAGATTGTGCTTCAGTCCTTCAACGTATGCAATGCGTTTGAAAGTTGTTGTATCATCGAATAATATACCAAATCCTTTAGTATATCCTTTTCCATTTCCACCGAAGGTTACGGAATGTCCTCTTTCTTCCTTGAAGTGAGACAGAAGAGATATATCTCCAGTCATATGTCTTGAACATCCATTGTCCATATACCATATGCCTTTGACATACTGAACAAGGAAACAAAATAAGAAATGTTATTGGTACCCAGCTATTTGGGTCCAGCTTTGTTAGAGACTTCATCATCTGATACTGAAGAATCATTATCAGAAGATGGTATCATTAAACCTGAAGAGGTTTGAATGTAAAAAGGAACAACCCTTAATACTACCAAGGTAGTTTCAGTGGAAGTTTTCACTAAGTCTGACGAACAGACTTCAGTGGTGGAGAGTACAACATCTGATGTTGAAGATACTTCAGCCTGAGCCTAAAGAAGAGGCTTCAGTGGTTTTCTTCACCTTGACTGCAGGAGCAGTCTTTGTGGATGATTTCACTTTAGTTGATATCTCAACTTTGGTTACTTTCTTGCTCAAAACTGGTGAACCAACTTTGGCTGCAGAGGGACACTTACTGGCAACATGTGTTCTTTCACCACAATGTTTACACTTCCTAAAACTAGAAGTAGCTTTAGGGCCAGGAAGCATCCGACTAGAAGTGGGACCAGCTCCAAGCATTCCCTTCTCATTGGTTCTTGGAGGAACCTTTGAGGGAATGGATTCCTTAGGTGAAAAGTTCACCCTGAGCTGTGACTTAGATTTCTGATGCGAATCAGATTTCCTAGTCCCTGAAGAAGAAGAAGAAGAAGTTTTACAAGTTGAAGGAATAGATTTAGATCTATTTATCTTGTTAGACTTCTTAGGAAGGGATGTTGTGATAGTAGATTTATCTTTGTCTTTGCACCCAGAACTCAAAGGAGTTCCTTCAAGATGACTCTCAGTAAAGAAAGAGGACTGGGAGGAAGAAGTGTTAGGAATCGAAGAGACAAAAGTACCAAATTTAAGCATGGACCTGTCTTTAACACATTCTTCCT
>NW_020200592.1:98800-114743 GCF_001531365.2 Cynara cardunculus var. scolymus
GCTTGGTTTATAATAACCTGATCCTTAAGATTTTCCTCAACAGAGGTCAGTTCTTTGATCTTAGAATGACAAATCTTTAATTGCTCATGAAGATCAATGTTAAGCATTTCARCTTTWGATTTGCCATTGAGGGCATTGTAAAGGTCAACCATCAGCGAATCTAGTGTAGAAAGACTAGTAGAAGAAGATGGTTCATTCAGGATACATATCTGAGTAACAAATGATGGCTCATAAGAGGTAGATGCTTTAGAAGATCCTTCGTCAGCATCAATGGCCATCAAGCAGACATAAGCTTTATCTTTTTCGTCTGAATATGATTCATCATATGATTCAGCCCAGTCATGCTCTTCAGCAATAAGGCCTTTAGCCTTTCGCTGGTTGTTCTTCATCTTCTTGTATTTCTGAATCAGTTTTAAGTATTTTTCATCTTTGGTCCTGAAGGAGGAGGAAGCTTTAGAAGATGGCATCGCAGTCTTCTTAAATCTGCACTCACCTGCAAAATGTCTGGGCCGGTGACAGTTGTAGCAGACAGCTGAAGCCTTGTCTATTCTTTCAGACTTTGGCTTCTCCCGGAAGGATAGCTGAGGAGATCTGCGGAAATTGCTTCTACTGGCGAACCTCCTAAATGACTTAGTCAGGAGTGCCAGGGACTCATCAAAATCTGTTAAATCAGATTCAGGAATGTCCTCAGAAGAATCTATCTCCGTGATGACCACGGGAGGTAGAGAAGAAACAAAAGGAGTAGAAGTTTCAACTGAAGAAGCTTCAGAGATCAAAGCTAAAGGAGAGCTTTTCATTTCCCTGGAATCTTTTACAAGATTTCTTTTTAGTTGACGAGATTGCTCATGGTTAAGCATAATCCCGTATAAGGTAGAAAGAGAAAGAGTGGACATGTCATTTGACATCTTGAGACACATGGAAAAGGTGTCCCAAGACTCATGAAGGCCTTCTAGAAACTTAGTCAAGGTTTCAGAATTAGAATATTTCTTGTCTATAGCCCTTAGATCAATAAGAAGGCAATTAAATCTTTGATGTACTTCAGACAGTGTCTCGGACTTTCCATAGAGAAAGCTTTCATACTGTCTTACTAGATTGATCTTTCTAGTCTCTTGAACCTAAGTGGTTCCTTCATATTGGACACAAAGAGTATCCCATACGGATTTAGAGGTTTTGAGTTTCATCATTGAGTGATAGATCTCATCAGGAAGAGGCATAGCTATTATAGACCGAGCACGCGTGTCTATAGCTATTTTCTTCTTGTCCTCATCGCTCCACTGATGTGGAAGCTTTGGAATCTGTCGTTCAGAAATCGCGGCAGTCGTAGCTGTTGCTGGAACAGTCGGAACAATAGCAAATGGAATATATGGTCCATTTTTATGTAATGTGGAATTTCAGGATCCACACCTTCCAGAAAGAGGGACATCCAGTTCTTCCAGAGACTAAAGTTGTCACGGACAAACCGGGGAGGTTTGGTAAGAGAGCCATTATCTTGTGTATGTGTGTTTGTAATTTGTAAAGCCATTTGTAAGTAGTAAGTTATCTAAGAAGATATAAATTAATACAGAAAATTAGCCAAACACAAGGAAAGAAAGAAAACACTGCTCTGATACCATTTGTTGGTCCCGTAAGGGTCTACAAAAAGAGAAACAGTTTGTAGAAGGGGGGATGAATACAAACACAGTATTTTCAAATTTAAAATATATATTGATAGAGAAGATCAATACAGATTTTACAAGATTGTTTGCGGAAAGATAAGGTAATAATAACCTATCTAAACAATCTTTGGTTACACACAAAGCTTTAGCAAATACAAGTAAAGAGATTGCTAAAAGAAAGATCCTTTACTTAAGCTAGAAAATGCTTGAAATAAGAATAAGGTTAGAGAGAGATGCGCACTCTCTGCCTGGAGAATAAACACTTCTATTTATACCCAGTGCATTAAATGATCATTTAATGCAATATGGTAGGTTTAGAGTGCGTGTCAAACCTTAAGAGGAAGGCTTGTCCTTTGCTACAGTGAATAGTACAAAAGCACTATTTCTGAGCAGACATCCTTACCTAAAGTTGGTGGATAAAGAGTCGACTAATCGGCTCCGTACCGTACTAACTTTTGTAAGGGTATAGGTTTGTCCTTTGTGTGCATAAAGACAAGACAACAACAATTGTGCTAAGCAAGCTTTCTTTGATCGCTGAATGCTGGAATGACCTGAAGGTCTCATCATCATTCGCTGAAGCTAGAGCAGTCTTCACATATAAATAGACAGGCTTGTAGTCACTGAATACCGCTTCAGTTCATATACTCGTCGGTCTCTAATCTTCAATTTCAGTCTCCGACGTTTGTTGAAGGTTTTTTGGTGTGAGTGTTGTCTTCTTGAAGTATTGTTGTTTATGAAAGATTTACAAAGCAAGTTCTTCAGCGATCACTAAACATACTCAGTGAAGATCGTTGGAACTGAAAATACAAAAACACAAATACAACGTGAAAGAGAAAAGGGATTATCATCAAATCACTGAGAGAGAGGATCAACAAATATCCAAAACATATCAAGCAATTGACTAATTGTATTGACTTAGAATTCACAAAATTTACATACTATCTACCATCCAAAAAAACAACACCATCACTTGTTACTTGACATCCACATCATATGTGTGTGTTCCATCAAATGCTCTACGCTCTCCATGTTTTCTATCTACAAAAAGTAAGGCAAGTTAGAAAAAATATAAATACTTGTATGACCTAGAATTCAAATACTTTTTACCTTGAATTCCTTCCATAACCAACTTTGAATGCACATTAATGCTCCAACTGTTTGTGGATGGAGTCGACTACGTTGTTTTGTGATTTAATTACTGCTCATGTTAAAAGCGGATTCAAAAGCTACCGTAGAAATTGATATGGATAAAACATCTCTTGCAGTCCTTTGGAGCATAGGAAACTTGGAGCCATTGCATTTCCACCACATTAAGATGTCAAAGCCTTCTTCATTAGGAAACATTTTTTCGGCCAAATAATCATCTAATTCACTTGTTTTCAAGACATCATCATCACACATCATAGACTCAAAATCCATCTCCCATGTAGGTTTTTTGGAAGTGAAATAATTTACATCTAAGGGACTAGTGGTAGATTGTCCTTTTTGTGAAGGTTTTTCGTCATACTTCTTTTTATACTCTTCAAACAACTCAACACATAGGTTATGTATCCTCATAACATCACTTTTTGCCTCATCACCCTAGATTTTCGAAAATAAATAGTTTATTAACTTCAACTTATGTCTATGATCTAGCACAATTGCTGTACTCATAACCTTGTGTATGACACTCCAATATTTGTTGAACTTGATCAACATTAATGATGCCATTTCCCTAATAATATCATGATGAGAATTTTTCTACTCAACAAAGACACTTTAATTTCACAAATCAACAGGAAAAAGATGTTTGAAGTAAGATATAATGTTCCCAAAAACTTTTCAATCACAAGATAAAATAACTTTAACTTTTCACAAACAATTGATGCCATTGTCATTCATCTTCACTTGGCAAGCAAACATAACTTCTCTTCTTTTTGCTCCAACGACTAAAGATATCCTTATACTCCAAAGAAACATTCAACATAAGATATACCGATTTCCACCTTGTCTTCCAATCAAGAACTAATATAGTTTAAATTCTTGTACTCTCTTAGGAGAGTTTGTCCAAAATGCAACGCTATCCCTAACATTTTCTATAGCTCTCACAATTATAGAAAATCCATATTACACAATAAGGCTAATTATATGTGCATAACATTGTATATGAAATATCTTCCTTTGTAACTTTAGCGATGAAGAAGAAAGAGTACCTAAAAGCTTGTTGATTATTGCGTCATTTGTCGAGCAATTGTCAAAAGTCAAAGTTGACAGCTTGTAGTCGACATTCCAATGGAAAAGACACTTTATCATAGCTTGTGACAATGCTTCGGCTGTGTGTGGAGATGACACATGTATAAAGTTTCAATTAACAAAATAAGAGATTATTATGAATAAGTTAATCCACGATGTAAACTAGAGATTCCACACTAGAGATTATTACCTGATGATTCGATTTTGTAAACTCCATTTGCTATCTATAAAATGTTCCATAATCGCCATGTAACCTTTATTTTGGTTACTTGCTTTCCACATATCTGAAACTAAGGCAATCCTACTCTCATTCTCTTCCAAACACCGCAAAGTGTAACCTCTTTGTTTTTCATAAATCTTCATTATGTCACTCTTTATTGATGCTTAAGATGGTACTCTAAATAAAGGTTGGAGACCTTCTGAATATTTTCGAAAATCATAGTACTCGACAACAGAAAGTGGATAATGATGTACAATAATCATTTTAGCTAAGTCCTCCCTAGAAAGTTTATCAATAAATGAATATTTACTCTTTTCCCTTTTCCATCCAAAGCCTTTTGGTCCTGAACTAGGATATGTTGTCTAATATTCCTTGTAACTCTCTTTGGACAATTCTTAAAGTGGTCCTTCAAATGTGTGGCTCCATCATTGGCTCTACCTGTTAATTGCTTATTGCAATAATTACACCCTACAAATCGTCTAACACCATTAACATACATTTTTTCAAAATGATTCCAAACAACCGACTTTAACCTTTTTTTATGGTTGTTCGTTGCTCGTGTTAGTGTTAGTCCCTACACGCTTGCTTACGGATTCGCAAGTATCATCACCGGTTGTTTCTTGTTTCCTTCCATCTCACCAAGTATGTTCTCATTTTCTGAAGGTTCCATCTTAAATTAAAAAAAATGTATGTGAATGGAAAACCATTAATGAGAATATATAATAACTTACAAACCTAAAGCCTAGATGAAATCTGAAGAAACAACTTTTACTACAATCTTGAATCTTTTTATTATAAGTTTATAACTCGTTAACATTGTCCTCTAATAACCACTACTAGTTGTTTTTTAGCAGCCCACCAAGTATACAAATCATGGATAATTTGGTTCTTACTAAAATATATCTATCTTAAGTATGACAAACTTAACCACTACCTAATTGTTTTTAGCAGCCAACCATCATAAAATATGACAAACGTTTTGGGGGTATTGGTTCATTAATCGTGGAAGTCGCCTAAACAATAGGTAATTCACCACCATTATGGTATATAGGATTATCTAAAAAGGAAATGTTAGTAGGGGAATTAGTATTCCAATTGGTCATCAAATCTAGTAGATAAAACCTTCTTAAATGTTGGGAGGGGAATTAGTATTCCATTAATAGCATACTGTACTCTGTAAATCAAAACACAAACCAACTGCAATCGTAATGAACTATAGGACCCCTGAATCTATCTTGATATTCACTTAAACTCATGACCCAAATAATACAAAAATATGGATAGCATAAAAACAAACAAAAGCTGCATATGATGAAAAAACTGCAAGGAGAATCGACCTATCAAAACTCCAATATAAAACATCAGTAAACCTAATTATTAACCAAGTCTTCGTTGCATACCTCACAAATGTGAATCATAGAGCAAAAAGAACCAAGTGATAACTAAAATAATTGTGCAAGAAAAATACCCAATAAAACAAAGATTACCCTAACAAGGTCTTCAATATCTCATAGCAAAACCACCAACACCACTAACCCTACCAAAAAGGACCGACGGCAAGGCCTGTTGTTCAACAGACCCCTTGACAACCACAGGAAGATCACCGATTCCAATTGGTCATCAAATCTAGTAGATAAAACCTTCTTAATACCAGTTACCAATGCTATTCCTACCACATTCCACACACAAAATAACCCTGGATGAAATATGAATAAACAGTCGTTCAAGTAAATAAATGCGAAGAAAAGAATGGGGAACTTAAATACAAGTAAAACATGAACAAATTTGAAAGCTACAACTTATAATTTTTGAAACCTAGATGTATTTCAAGCTGACGAAAGTCGGAGGTTGGAATCTGTTATCGATTTTGAATGGAAAACTGAAATTTGTTATCGTTTTCGAATGGAAGACTGGAATCTGTTATCGATTTTGAAATTTGAACAAGGCTTTGAATCTGATTTCTATCAAGGAAGGCTTAAGGCTAAATTAGAAGGATTTAGGGAGGCAAAGTGGCGACTGGCTAACAGGAGGATTGGAGCCTTGGAGGAAAGGGTTAAACTAATAAGTAATATGTATTTTATTTTTAATTATTAATATATAACGGGTATGTGGCAGCGCAGGAGTGATATACCCAGCCTCGGCCCCATCCCCGGCTTGAGCCAAACGGGGATCCCCTCCTCGAGACCCGGTTTATCAGGGAATCTCCATCCCTGACCAAGGCGGGTGGACTGGGTTACCCGAAAGATCGGGGCCCTTTCCCATGCCTAAAAGAGGACGATTGTGGGTCTTGAATAATTCTGGAAAAGGGGGCAGGTGGGTTTCTCTCTCCTGGGCCGAAGATGACGAATTATATATATATATATATATATATATATATATATATATTATAATATTATATGATACACAAATAATATAATATAAGCATTTATTTATTTTTTAAAGAACATTAGTGAAAAGGATAAAAAGACCAATATGTCCCTCACTTAACGAATAAATTTAACATAGTTAAGAATTAGGGACCATTCCAGAGCAAAATGCAAATCGTAAAAGATGGCTTATGGACTTATTAAATCTTACATCCCACTTTTCAGACTTTTCACTAAACCATGAGTACCAAAATTAGAGTTTATTCAAAAAAAGATATAACATAAATTTATATATTGTTTATATTATTATTATACATACATATATGTATTTCTTTAATATAAATTAAGAAAATACAGTATATAACTTAACAAATAATATATCAATTTACAAAATATATATAAATTTAATATATATATATATATATATATATAATTTAAGAAACAATATATAAATTATATATTATATTTTTTAAAGATATTTAAGAAAATAGGTAAATAGACTAAACCGTCCCTCAGTCTAACGGAGATTGTTAACGGGGTTAATGACCAAGAACCACTTTCAGAATAAGATGAGAACCACAAGGACGATTTCTAGACTTAATCAAAGTTTAGATCCCAATTTTAAAGATTTCACTGAACCTCATGGACTAAAATTAGAGTTTACTCCTTTATGTTTTATTATTTATTTCGGTTTATTTATGTATTAGCATAGGTAATAACACTTCTGTTTTTACTGCAATCATCATGTTGCATTGGTATGAGACTATGATCAACAAGTTTTAGGATTACGTGATTAGGAGCAATAGGTTGTTGCACATGTAAGAATGGTGTATAGGTCTAGCCTTTACAGGTTCCTTTTATTCCTCCTAACTTAACAACAAAAATTTTCTACTTCCTCCTGATATTTAATGAATATCTAAAACTGAAATGCAATTATTTTAATCTGAAATACACCTCTGAAGAATTATTGAATAAGGTTGTAAATAGCGTGAGGTGTGACGTGTCGGCGAGGTCAAATATCAGGCCTTATGAACCACAGGGAGAACACAATTATTTCAAGGCATGTGTTCATCCTCTCTCTCAATGATTTGATGATAATCTCTTTTCACTTATACGTTGTATTTATGTTTCTGTCCTTTCAGTTCCAGCGATCTTCACTGAGTATGTACAGTGATCGCTGAAGAACTTGCATTGTAAATCTATCAGAGACAGCAATACTTCAAGAAGACAACACTCACACCAAAGAACCTTCAGCAAATGTCGAAGACTGAAACTGAAGATTAGAGACCGGCGAGTACGTGATCTGAAATGGTATTCAGTGATTACAAGTATGTCTACATATGTGTGAAGACTGCTCAAGTTTCAACGAATGATGATGAGACCTTCAGGTCATTCCAGCATTCAGCGATCAAAGGAAGCTTGCTTAGTACGATTGTTGTTGTCTTGTCCTTATGCACACAAAGGACAAAACCCATACCCTTATGAAAGTTAGTACGGTACGGAGCCGACTAGTTGACTCTTTGTCCACCAACTTTAGGTAAGGATGTCTGCTCATGAATAGTGCTTTTGTACTATTCATTGTAGCAAAGGACAAGCCTTCCTCTTAAGGCTTGACATGCACTCTAAACCTACCATATTGCATTAAATGGACATTTAATGCACTGGGCATAAATAGAAGTGTTTCTTCCCCATACAGAGTGCGCACAACTCACTCTCTAACCCTAATTCTTACTTCAAGCATTTTCTAGCTTAAGTAAAGGATCTTCTTTACAACAATTTCTTTTCTTGTAATTTGCTAAGACTTTGTGTGTAACCAAAGATTGTTTAGATAGGTTTTTATTACCTTATCATTCCGTAAACAATCTTGTAAAATTTGTATTGATCTTCTCTATCAATATATATTTTAAATTTGAAAATATTGTGTTTGTATTCATCCCCCCTTCTACAAACTGTTTCTCTTCTTGTAGACCCTCATGGGACCAACAAGTGGTATCAGAGCAGTGTTTTCTTTCTTCTCTTGTGTTTAGTTGTTTTCTGTATTAGTTTATCTCCTTTCTTAGATAAACTTACCACTTACAAATTGCAAACACACACACACAAGATAATGGCTCCCTTGCCAAACCTCCCCGATTTGTCCGTGACAACTTTAGTCTCTCGAAGAACCGGATGTCCCTCTTTCTGGAAGGTGTGGATCCTGAAATTCCACATTACATAGAAAATGGACCATATGTTCCATTTGCTATTGTTCAGGAGACTAGAAATATTAATCTAGTAAGGCAGTATGAAAGCTTTCTTTGTGGAAAGTCTGATACGCTGTCTGAAGTACATCAGAGATTTAACTGCCTTTTTATTGATCTTAGGGCTGTCGGCAGGGAATATTCTAATTCTGAAACTTTGAMTAAGTTTCTAGAATGCMTTCCTGAGTCTTGGGACACCTTTTCCATGTGTCTCAAGATGTCCAATGACATGTCCACTCTTTCTCTTTCTACCTTATACGGGATTCTGCTTAACCATGAGTAATCTCATCAACTGAAAAGGAATCTTGTAAGAGAATCCAGGGAAATGAAAAACTCTCCTCTAGCTTTGATCTCTGAAGCCTCTTCAGTTGAAACTTCTTCTACCCCTTTCGTTTCTTCTCTACCTCACATGGTCATCACGGAGATAGATTCTTCTGAGGACATTCTAGAATTTGATTTAACATATTTTGATGAGTCCCTGGCACTCCTGGATAAGTCATTTAGGAGGTTTGCCAGTAAGAGCAACTTTCGCAGGTCTCCTCAGCTATCCCTCAGGGAGAAGCCAAAGTCTGAAAGAATAGACAAGGCTTCAGCTGTCTACTACAACTGTCACCAGCCCGGACATTTTGCAGGTGAATGCAGATCAAAGAAGATTGTGACGCCATCTTCTAAAGCTCCTTCCTCCTTCAGGACCAAAGATGAAAAATACTTAAAACTGAAAGAGAAATACAAGAAGATGAAGAACAACCAGCGAAAGGCTAAAGGCCTTATTGCKGAAGAGCATGACTAGGCTGAATCATCTGATGAATCATCTTCTAACGAAGAGGATAAAGCCTACGTCTGCTTTTGCCATTGATGCTAATGAAGGAGCTTCTGAAGCGTCTACCTCCTCTGAGCCATCTTCTTCTTCTACTCAGGTATGTTTCCTGAATGAACCCTCTTCTTCTTCTAGTCTTTTTGCACTAGATACACAGACGGTTGACCTTTACAATGCCCTTAATGGCAAATCGAAAGATGAGATGCTTAACGTTGATCTTCAAGAGCAATTGAAGATTTGTCATTCTAAGATCAAAGAACTTGCCTCTATTGAGGAAAATCTTAAAGATCAGGTTATTGTAAATCAAGCCATCACTGTTGAACGTGAGAAAGCTATCGTTGAGCATGAGCGAGCAATCGCTAAACTCAAGGACGAGAAAACTACCATTGAAGGGTGGTGCAAATCTTCCATCAAGGCCTCTGAGATCATTAATGCTCAGATCCCCGCCAAGATAACAACTAGTATAGGATTTTCCTATGATTAGGAAGAATGTGTTGTAGACAGGTTCATGCTCAAGTTTGGTACTTTCGTCTCTTCTATTCCCAACACTTCTTCCTCTCAGTCCTCTTCTTYTACTGAGGGTCATCTTGAAGGAACTCCTTCGAGTTCTGGGTGCAAAGAGAAAGGTAAATCCATTTTCACAGCTTCCCTTCCCAAGAAGTCAAACAAGTCTAATAGATCTAGGTCTATTCCTTTAGCTTGTAAAGCTTCTTTTTATTCAGGGACTAGGAAATATAAATTCCATCAGAAATCCAAGTCACAGCTCAAGGTGAACTTTTCACCTAAAAAATCAAATTCCTCAAAGGTTCCTCCTAGAACTAATGAGAAGGGAATTCTTGGAGCTGGTCCTGCTTCTAGTCTGATACTTCCTGGCCCTAAAGCTACTCTTAGCTTTAGGAAGTGTAAACATTTTGGTGAGAAAACACATATTGCCAGTAAGTGTCCTTCTGCCGCCAAAACTGGTTTATCAGCTAAGGGCAAGAAAGTAACAAAGTTTGAGAAATCAACTAAGGTGAAATCATTCACAAAGGTTGCTCTAGCATCTAATGTGAAGAAAATCACTGAAGCCTCCTCTTCAGGCTCAGTGAAGACAACTCCTGCTGAAATAATTTCAGCATCAGACGTTGTAATTCCAACCACTGAAGCTTCTTCATCAGGCTCAGTGAAGACTTCCACTGAAACTACCTTAGTAGTGTCAAGGGCTATTCCTCTTTCACTCAAACCTCTTTAGGTTCAGTGATGCAATCTACTGATACTGATTCGTCAGCATCAGATGATGAAGCCTCTAACAAAGCTGGACCCCAATAGCTGGGTACCAATGGCATTCTTATTTTGTTTCCTTGCTCAGGTTATCAAAGGCATATGGTATCTAGACAGTGGTTGTTCGAGACATATGACTGGAGATAAATCTCTTCTAACTCACTTCAAGGAAGAAAGAGGACCTTCTGTGACCTTCGGTGGAAATGGAAAAGGAGATACCAAAGGCTTTGGTATATTATCCAATATTGCAACAACTTTCAAATGTATTGCATATGTTGAAGGACTGAAGCACAATCTTCTTAGCATCAGCCAACTGTGTGATAAAGATTATACAGTTAAATTCTCAAAAAATTCTTGTCATGTTCTTGACAAAGATGATAAGGTTGCTCTAACCGGTTCTCGTCTAGAGAATGTTTATATCATCAACATGTATTCTTCTCTCACCGAGAATAGCTGCTTCTTCTCCAAAGCCTCATCAGATATTAACTGCTTATGGCACAAACGGCTATCTCATCTCAACTTCAAGACACTCAGTGAGCTGTAAAGAAATGTGTCAAGAAATGATCTTGTCAAGGTCTTCCTCAACACTCATTTGCAAAGGAATCTCTTTGCTCAGCCTGTGAAAAAGGAAAACACACAAGAGCTAGCTTTAAGTCAAAGCAAATCTCTTCAGTGACTGCACCTCTTCAGCTATTGCATATGGATCTCTTTGGTCCTGTCAACGTGCAATCAATAGATGGAAAGAAGTTCACACTTGTCATTGTTGATGAGTATGCCAGGTACACTTGGGTATTCTTTCTCAGATCCAAGGATGAAGCACCTGAAGAAATCATTTCATTCATCAAAAAGATAGAAGTACTAAACGATGTTAAAGTACGAGTTATCAGAAGTGACCATGGCACTGAATTCAAAAACAGTACTATGGATAACTTCTTTGAGGACAAGGGAATCTCTCACAACTTCTCCTCTGTGAGAACTCCTCAGCAGAATGGGGTCGCTGAAAGAAGAAATCAAACAATCATTGAGGCTGCTTGATCAATGCTCAGCGAATCCCATCTCCCTACTCAATTCTGGGCTGAAGCTGTCAACACCGCTTGTTTCACTCAAAACCAATCGTTGATCATGAAAAGATTCAGGAAGACAGCCTATGAACTCTTCCATGGACGAAAGCCTTCCATAAGCTTTCTTCATATATTTGGTTGTACTTGTTATATTCTCAACAACCGCGACCAACTTGGAAAGTTCGATCCCAAAGTTGATGAAGGAATCTTTCTTGGATATTCTTCTGTATCCAAAGCCTTCAGAGTATTCAACAAACGAAGTCAAACAATAGAGGAATCTATTCATGTCACTTTTAACAAATCTCAGTCAGCTAATTCAAAACCCATCTCAAATGATGAGGATGAATTAGAAAACTGGATAATATCTCACTATGGACAACCTGAAGCTTCTTATAGTGCTCCTATTAACACTGAATCTCCAGAAGCTGAAGATGATCCACTCATCATTCCAGTTACAGCTAGTCACTTCACCGCATCTTCTTTAGAAATCGCTGTAGTGCCCATTAGCTGTATACCTCCTTCTACTTCAAACGCTGATTCATCAATAAATGAAATGCCTTCAGTTTCTGAATATGTTTCAGTCGCTGAATCTGAGGCTCCTTTGGCAATAGTCCTTATTGCTGAAAAAACTGTTGATGAAGCCTCATCTTCCATACCTGAACTTGTCTATTCAGATGAAGCTCCTCTACCGGCTCAACGATGGACTAAAAGCCATCCAATTCATCAAATTCTTGGTGATCCAGATGCAGGTATCAAGACACGTCGAGGTCTAGGTAATATTTGTCTCTTTGTCAACTTTATTTCCTTAGTTGAACCCAAGAAAATCAATGATGCTCTCTCTGACCCTAGTTGGGTTCTTGCTATGTAAGAAGAGCTCATTGAGTTTGATAGGAACAAAGTCTGGTACCTTGTCCCACGTCCATCTGACAAATCAGTGATAGGCACCAAACGGGTCTATCGCAACAAGTTGGATGAAGATGGTGTGGTAACCCGCAGCATGGCTCGGCTTGTTGCCCAGGGTTATAGACAAGAAGAAGAAATCAACTATGACAAAACCTTCACACCAGTGGCTAGACTCGAAGCGATTCGACTCTTTCTAGCATTTGCTACCCATAGAGACTTCAAGGTCTTTCAGATGGATGTAAAGAGCGCTTTCCTTAACGGGAAACTTCAAGAGGAAGTTTATGTTGAACAACCTCCAGGGTTTCTTGACCCTAAGTATCCAAACCATGTCTACAGGTTGGATAAAGCTCTTTATGGGTTAAAACAGGCTCCTCGTGCCTGGTATGATACCCTTTCYTCTTTTCTCATCTCTGAGAAATTTTCTCATGGAAAGATTGACCAGACCTTATTTCTTAGGAAAATTAAGGGTCATATCATTCTCGTCCAAATTTATGTCGATTATATTATTTTTTGTTCCAATAATCCCTCTTTATGTTTTCGTTTCACTGAACGCATGAAGAAAGAATATCAGATGAGCATGATGGGAGAACTATCATTCCTTTTAGGTCTTCAGATCAAACAAACCGATAAAGGTATCTTTATCAACCAAAGTAAGTATGTTAGAGACATGCTGAAAAAGTTTGATTTATCCAACAGTTCATCTATGAAGACTCCTATGGCTCCTCCACTCACTCTCAACAAGGATCCAAATGGAAAGCCTATAAATGTGACTGTTTACAGAGGAATGATCGGTTCTCTGTTGTATCTCATAGCTAACCGACCCGATATCATGTACTCCACTTGCTTATATGCAAGATATCAAGCTGAACCTAAGAAATCTCATTTGATCGCTGTTAAACGCATATTCAGATATCTTAAAGGAACTCCTAATATGGGTCTTTGGTACCCTAAAATTTCAGGTTTTGACCTTATTGGTTATTCGGATAGTGATTTTGCAGGTTGCCAAATTGATAGGAAAAGAACCACTGGAGGCTGTCAGCTTCTAGGCGGAAAGTTGGTGAGTTGGACAAGCAAAAAGCAAAATTCAGTGTCCATATCAACAGCTGAAGCTGAGTATGTAGTCGCTGGTAGCTGTTGTGCCCAAATTCTTTGGATGAAAAATTAGCTACTGGACTACGATCTTCAGCTTTATAGGATTCCTATTTATTGTGATAGTACCAGTGCTATTGCAATTGCAAACAACCCTGTTCTTCACTCCAAGACCAAACACATTGAGATCCGATATCATTTTATCAGAGATCACGTTATGAATGGTGATATTGAACTTCACTTCGTTCCAACTGAGTATCAACTCGCTGACCTTTTCACCAAGCCTCTTGATGAGACAAGATTTAATATCTTGATCAGCAAATTGGGCATGTTGAACACTGAAGATTAATCTTCAGTCATTAAACATCACTCAGTAAGTGAGATGATTCAGTGCTCTATTTCTGACACTGAACTTTTGAGTAAATATATCTATTCTCTCTAAGGTATGATTATTCTTCTCTTTTCTCAACTTAAAACCTTCACTGAAGCTTTCTCATCTTCAGTGATAAATATTTTAAAAGGTGGTCTCAGTGGTTCTCTACACTATCCACATCTTCAAGTATATCCTTATACTTATCTTAAAAACTCTATATGATCACTGAATCTTTTCTTATCAGTGATCAAAGCGTTTTTTTTTTAAATGCCAGTTTCAGTGATTCTCTTATCACTAAACCCGATGTCTTAAAACCATCACTGAATATTTCTCTTCAGTAATAAAACTGTTTTAAACAGTCATCTCAGTGTTTCCTATAACAGTGCATGACTCTTTGTTTTTCTTAAAAACTATTTGTTTTTAAAAGAAAATAGTTAATGAATCGTCTTTATGACGACATTCCCTATTTACTATGCGCGACGCTTTGAGACGCGCAAAAGGTTCACGCTTTGAGACGTGCAAAAGGTTCTGTCTTTACGCTACCTCATTAAATGTCATCCAATCATGGATGAGAACGTGGTATATTTTTCATCATGACCACTTTCCCGAACTGTTATTTTTTTCCCTTTCATATTATTTCTCTCTCCTCCTACCTACAAATATGAGACTTCTTTTCCACTTTTCTCTTTACGCTTTCAAAGTTCTTAGACGAACTTCTGCTAAGATTTCTCCAAAGTAAGAACTCTCTCATCTTCAAACCATTCGACCTTTCCTCTTCATCTTCAAAGGTCAAAATCTTCTTCTTTCTTACTTCGTTACAAGAAATGTGTTTAATATGATTAAGAACTTCGTTCTCTTAATACATTAAACTGTAAAGGTTTTTAATCATCTCCTTCTTGATTAGAATCTTATTTCTTTATATACATTCAACTTGAAAAACCCTAATCTATTAAGGATTTTTCAAAAGAAGTTTTTTCTTGTTCAAAAACTTTTTCTATAATCTTAACCAAATACTCTTGGCTTATTTCTAACAAACTTGTTTGCTTTTATTCTTCTTTATACAAACAGATGACTGCCAAGAATGTCACGTTCTCCATTGACGAGATCTCCATCAAGGCCAACAACCATCTTGCCTTGTTGGAGATACCCTCCACTAAAGCGTTTTACCAGGATGCGGCTGACTTCCTCAAACAGTTGTCATTAGGCTACGCTCTCAACCATGAGCCCCTCATGGTCAAGGAACTTCTTCAGCAATTCTGGTTCACTACTGAGGTTGTCGAAGTCCAAGACGATGCTGGACGCACGATAGAGCAGATGCATTTCACTTTCAACCGCATGGAAGTGAAATTTGGTGTGTCTAAACTCTGCTCAGCTCTCCGTCTTCCCAAGGGTCCCTTCGACAGCGAACCCTCCACCATCGAGATCATCAACTTTCTTGACGCCATTGGCTATCAGTGGCCAATGAAAAAGGACTCCCTTGCCCCTCTCAAGTCCTTGACGAAGATTGAGAAAAACAGAATGTCAACTATCTGGCAATATCTGTTTTATCATTTCATCCAGTGCATGGGTGGAAAAACTGGAGGTCAGGACCAAGCCTCTAGGATCGCCTTGATCATAGGCGTATCTGCGATTCAGAGTTGCAATATAAATTATGTTGCGGTCATTTTCGATGACCTGGTGCTCAAGCTGAACAAGCGCCAGCGAGAAAAGGTGGTGCCTTACACCAGGTT
>NW_020200592.1:115005-117768 GCF_001531365.2 Cynara cardunculus var. scolymus
CCTCTCAACCAACTCTTGGTTCTCCTCTGAGAGCCAAGAAGTCCAAAAAGGGGACAACCACGTCACTAGCTGGGGCCTCTCAATAGGCTTCAGTTATTGAAACTAGCCCTATCCCCGAGGCTTCTTCTGTTAACCCTCCCAGCTCTTCATTGATTTCTCCCATCACTGTCATATCAGTGGTACATTCCCAAATCACTTCAGTGACCCAAATCACTAAAAGTGTAAATATCAGTGCCGCCACCGCTGAACACCCATGTCTCTTCTCGACCATTTTCTCTTCTCTTTCTTCCTTGGTATTTACACATGTCGATGATGTATCAGCGACCGTCCTTCCTGATACTGAGATGCGCACCACTGGACCTGAGGTTGCTCCTCTCGTTGCTCCTTTGCATACGGATGTCCATCCTCTCGAGGACATCTTTGCTCACGCCAGTGACAATCCTTTAGATGTCACTACTGGCCCCTCAGGTATTCCATCTTCCTACCATTTCTTTTCTTATAACCTTGAGCCTTCAGCTCACACTTCTTCTTTTGCAGGTCCTTCTTCGATGCATCAGTTTGATGCTCAGGAAGTGGAAGAGGAAGAAAGAGAGAAAGATGATGGAGGAGATGAAGATGTCGATGATGACTATGATATGGCATCAGACATCAAACTTCTCCTTCCAGCCGTTGATACCATCCTCTACAGGATCAACGAAGTTCACCAAGAGTTGCCCCGTCAAGGTGATCTTGATACGAACTTCCTAGCCCTCCAGGAAGATGTTCAAGAAGTTCAGAGTCATCTCTAGACTCTCCAAGAAGTTGTTCAAGCCAACAACGACGCCATTGTTGTTCTTCACAGCAGGGCTGACGATGCTCAGGTTATAGCTGATCAGCAGACTAGTCTTCTTCAACAAATCTTGGATGTTGAGGATTTCATGGTTCTCCAGTGTCAGTGCTTGGACGAACTCTCTGGCCAATTTTCTCAAGTCTTAGCCAAAGAGGGGCAGATGAGGTCCAATGCTGGTGAATCATCCGATGCTGTGCCTAATCCCTCTTAGGCCGTTGGTCCAGTATCAGCTATAGCTGCAGTTGAAGCTGAGGCTCCTAGAGCTGAAGCAGTTGCTGCTCCTGTAATCCCTACCACCGAAGTTGCTCTAGCTAAGGATGTAGATGTCATCCTTAGGGATGATGCCCATACCATCACTACTGCTGGTGATAATGATGATGATAAAGATGAAGATGATGATGATGATGATGACGATGATGAACCTACCATTCCAGACACCGGAAATGATCTAGATGGCGACGACGACGATGATGATGAAGATGACATTACCATCAAGTTCCAGAAGCCATCAACCGTCACCAAAGGTGTTACTCTCAGGGATTCTGCATCCCAGGGAGAGCAAAGGCAAGGTGAATCGACTCCATCAGAGAATCAGGACCCCAAGTCAAAAGGCAAGGCGGTCGCTGAAGAAGGTAACTTGAAGGTATTGTTCAAAATCCATCAACAACCTTTGTTTGAAGACTCTACCTCTCAGGTAGTGATTACTTCAGAATATCAACTTTGTATTCCATCAACAACCTGCGGTCGACTGGAGCGGGTACTTGATCAACCCGTCTCTTGTGCTCCAACCGACCAACAGATGTCTAAGCTGAAAGAGTCACTCGACCAGACTAGAGTAAAAATTCCTCTTCATACCTCTAGTGGTGGTGAGTTTGACTTCTTATCTGAAGCTGAAAGACTCGAGGCATTAAGGGCTGAAGAAGAGCTAGAACGTCAAAAGAAACAGACTGAAGACAGCTTGRAGCTGGCCAAGTCACTAGCTGAAAAAGTCCTTCCCATGAAAAAGTCCAAGAAAACGGTGAATGTTGTCCAAGCTCAAGCTAAACTTCTTTCGATTGCTGAAGCTGAACACAAAAAGAACCTGAAGCTGATGAATAAGGACAAGCAATGGAGCGAAGCAAAACTGAAAAAGAGACTCAGTCCCCACCCAATTATCAGTGTCAGCATCAGCGGACGTTCTAAAGACGATGGAACACTGGTCTCGATGCTCATCACCAGGGACAATCTTGATGCCGTTACCGAGTACACTTCCTACCTTGGCCGCTATGGATACAACGAATGGATGGAGATCAAACAAGCCATTCAGCAATCCAGGTCGAGACACAAGACACTTATCGAGGACACCATCAGTGAACTCATCAAAAGGATGTCCAGGTATGTCAAGGTCCCTGACCGGCCATCTCTGAAAAAAGGTGGGAAGAAGAAACTCAAGCTCTCTGATCCTAATGATGGACCATTCCTAAGGAATGAACATGAAACAAAGTTCTCATTAGATGAAGTCCTGAAGACTCATAAAAGTACAGACATTTCTATGATGAATCTTGACTTGCTAGATAAGGGTCCCTATACACCCAATTCTATGCATTTTAAACCTGAGTTAGGAGTTATATTCCTTGACTATGAAGGTGAAGTCAGATTTCAGAGAATGTCAGAGCTAAATCTATGTCCAATGGATCACTTGATTTATCTTTTGCTCTGGATAGATGATAGCATGCCTGGAAAAGTCATAGATGTGAAGATACGAAGGGAATTCCTACGTCCAAGAAAACTTGGTGAAAATGTACCTGAGTACATAGATCTAAGATCTCTATATTAGTTTCTCTTTGTAACAACAATCTACTTTTCCTTGTAACTTCGTGTACTAAGTCTACTTTCAGTGAATGTATTTATATTCTGTAAGTTCTGAACATGTACTGTAATACTTGTAATATTTC
>NW_020200592.1:118091-135737 GCF_001531365.2 Cynara cardunculus var. scolymus
GATCTTCACTGAGTATGTTCAGTGATCGCTGAAGAACTTGCATTGTAAATCTATCAGAGACAGCAATACTTCAAGAAGACGACACTCACACCAAAAAACCTTCAGCAAACATCAAAGACTGAAACTGAAGATTAGAGACCGACGAGTACGTGATCTGAAGCGGTATTCAGTGATTACAAGCATGTCTACATATGTGTGAAGACTGTTCAAGCTTCAGCGAATGATGATAAGACCTTCAGGTCATTCCAGCATTTAGCGATCAAATGAAGCTTTCTTAGCACGATTGTTGTTGTCTTGTCCTGATGCACACAAAGGACAAAACCTATACCCTTTCGAAAGTTAGTAGGGTACGGAGCCGACTAGTCGACTCTTTGTCCACCAACTTTAGGTAAGGATTTCTGCTCGTGAATAGTGCTTTTGTACTATTCACTATAGCAAAGGACAAGCCTTCCTCTTAAGGCTTGACACGCACTCTAAACCTACCATATTGCATTAAATGGACATTTAATGCACTGGGTATAAATAGAAGTGTTTCTTCTCCATGCAGAGTGCGYGCAACTCACTCTCTAACCCTAATTCTTACTTCAAACATTTTCTAGCTTATGTAAAGGATCTTCTTTACAACAATTTATTTTCTTGTAATTTGCTAAGACTTTGTGTGTAACCAAAGATTRTTTAGATAGAWTTTTATTACCTTATCTTTCCGCAAACAATCTTGTAAAATCTGTATTGATCTTCTCTATCAATATATATTTTAAATTTAAAMATTTTGTGTTTGTATTCATCCCCCCCCCCTTCTACAAACTGTTTCTCTTCTTGTAAACCCTCACAGGACCAACAGCATRACTTGTAAAGCCAAATTTGTACATCAAATATACATTTATATATTTAGACATACATGTTTTCTACCTTTGTTACTCAATAAGTCAATGATATAAACAACTTATATTAGGTTGTATAATGAAAATTGAAAGTGTGACATTAATTAAAAAGGTTAAACAAATCAAATAACATCTTACAAAAATCGCATAGGATCATGGTGTGCCACACGTTTAACGTGGCATCAGAGGCGAGTTTTTAGTYGCGAYGCACCATCACAACTCTTTTAGAWCATTGCTACTGAACTGACCTGATCTTTATATATGATCTTCTAGAAAATTGATTTTAACAACTTCATGTAAAGGTGATTATGGTTAATAGTTTCATACGATAGAAATCATGGATCGTYATGTTCGTATTAATCCTTCAGCCTAGCCTCGTTTATTTGGATTATTAGTAATTGTTCTAAAGAACAAAATGGAAAGCATACTGACAACATTACCTTTAAMCTATAGTTATTAATTTTTTATGTTATTAAAATCAGTTTATCTCATTAATTAAGAGTAAGACAGGTTTGATCCCTAGTGGTTTTAAATTTGTCTTGTATTTGGTCCCAGAGTTTTTTATTGCGGGATAGTCCCCAAACTTTGGGTTTTCATAATGTATTGGTCCCTAYCACTAACAGATGTTAATTCTCAACGTCGTCGAAGACCCAACCCCCCCAAACCATTCTAAATAGTAACCTAATCTTTACCTCATATAACCTCCCTAGCAAACAAAACCATCTCCATCGACTTCCCATGAAAATAGACTGTCGGCAACTTCCCTTGAAAACTYATCGTGCRCAATTGACTTCCCTTGAAAACCATGACTACTCTCTTCCTTGAAACCCATTTGTTTCGTCCCTGGTTTGTCAAAACTTGTTTCGTCTCTGTTTCCACCCCTTTGGCCCACCAAGAAAGAATCGTCCCTATTTTCACCCCCTTGGACCACCAAGAACGAACAAAAGTGTCCATCTTTTGTCTTCACTTTCCMACCGCGCAACTAAGATGGTAACTAGAAACTAGGTACGAGTTCTGGTGTAGCAAGGTTTCGCCCCTGTACGAAATGCAGGTCTAGCTGATTTAGCAAAGTTTAGTCTCTACTTTTTTCTCGATCTAGTGAGGGTTATTTGACATTAGTTTGGGTTTTTGATTTTGAGTTTTGTATTGGGGTTTGGATTTGGGTTTGATATTTGATATTGGTGTTTGGATTTGGATATCGTTTTGATTTTGATATTGGGTTTTGGATTCTGGTTTGATTTTTTTATATTAATGTTTAGATTTGAGTTTGATTTTTTWAAAAAGAAAAGGAATATAATATAGAATCCGGATCCTACAATGATGAATATGAGCKCAATCGAAATTCCTGGGGAGTTATACATTTGTGTTMTGTCTTTATCCGAGTGGGGATAGCATTTCTCTCCTGCATATCCATGGAGTTCAATGTGCTCRTCGGYGCCTGAACCTGATATGTGTTTCCTCKGGCCGGACGGAGATTGGCCCTTGKTATGTGTATATTATGGTGTTTGKTGGCCRGGGAGATGATCAGGAAAAGAAATATTTAGCTATAGATGATGAAGGTACGTAGTGGTCGTTCTAGTTTATGATTCTAAACTAGAGGTGCACCAGTTGCGGAGAGGGAGTTAATATATTCTTTTATTTTTGTTAAATGAGAAAACAAGCAAGGTCGAATTGCCCATCACTTGGGAAGGGAGTTAATGGTTGTTAGTGGCAGGGACCAATGTGTTACAAAAATGCAAATTATGAGAAATATCTTGGAACAAAAAATCCTAGAACCAAATTCAAGAATTTTGAATGAACATGGACCAAATCCATAATTTACTCTTAAATTAATCTTGGATTTTTATAAAATACCAAAAACATATCATAATTTGAAATTTTCAATGACTTTGGATAAATTAAGAAGTAAAATACAAGTAAATGGCACCAACTTTGTTTATTATTTTTTATGAAAAAACATAAATCGAAATCTTCATTTTAAGCAAATAAACTCAGTGACCAAATTCATATTTTGAATAATAAATGAAAGCAAAGTGATTCTTTTTTTTTCCTTTCTAATTTGTTGTTTGAATTGAGAARGTATTGATAAACAAGAATTTATAGTTGACATACGACACATAATGCAAAAGGTATGTAAAATGAAACATTAGTGTTTACGATGCATATTTGTTTTGAGATGTTGACGGCACAATGACATTTTATTATTAAGTTTTCCAATTAAATTTGTATAAACAATTATGATATGTTTTTGGTATCCAATTAAAATATTTTTATATTAAATTTTTATATTGTATGCAAATATAAACAACTTTTTATCAAAATTATATAAATATTAAGATAATAATCATAGAGATTATTTTTTACCTTTTTTAAACCTTAAAAATATAATTAAATTATAGTATTAAAAATATGTGTTTTAGTTATATATTATTAATTAATTAATTAATATGATTATGGTATAAAATAGAAAAATTATAAAAATAAGGAAACAATAGAAAAAACATCAAAAGAATTTAAAAAACAAATCAAAAAATAATAAGGGTTAAAATGAAAATAAAATTATACTGTTTTTAGTGCTCGTTTGTATTTTAGTATAAGGGTAGAACTTTTATAAAAAAGGTATGAATAGAATTAATTTTTCTTTCTATTAAATCTTTGTCAATTAGTCCCTAATTCATCGGTGGTCAATTTAAAGTAAATATTAACAAATATAGTAATATAATTTAGTTTAGACTGCCACTGTTAGACAGACGTTAAGCTAAGCTAGTTAATGAATATTATAATTGTTAACTTAAAGTAGACTTTAATAAATGTAGTGATACAATTGTAATAAGTATAGTGATTGGCATTGTGATTGCCATTGGTAATTAGAATATTATAATTGTTAAAAAACAGTTAATGGATATATTCAATTTACAACTATTATGATTTCGAAATATCTACAAGTAATCTTACACATTTTTTCTTTGGTAAATAGCAGGAGATGTATGAGTAACTTAGGGATGAGGTGTATGCCGGCATAGATCCTAGCACCATACTTCTTGATGACCCATGGCTACGAGAGGAGAGTGTCAAAGGTCGAAGGAAGGGTCATCTCTTTGGGTTCGGTGCCTCCCAGGATTCTCATTATGCTATGACCAGTGATTCTAGTGTCAGTAGCAACACCAGAAGATCGTCGACAAATGACTGATTTTTGTCAGATGTTGATTTGCAGGTAAACGAGTTGCAAAGGAAGCTGACAACGTTAGAGGAGGACCAGCAGCGGCGGAAGGAGGTGTACCAAAGCGAGCTCAAGACCGAACGAAAAATGATGGTAGACTTGGAGGCATGGCAGGGCTAGTATGATGTCCATTTAGCTAATTACGTCTAATTATCGGCCCAATTTACTACTTGGATGCAGCAATTTGGTGAGCTCCCTTCCCCCGCCCCTAGTTGGATTACATACATTTACATGCATTTGAAGTTGCAATACCATTTTTTTTTTTATAATTGTATGGAAATATTGATGTTTTCTATAATTATAGGAAAGTTTTGTATAAATATACAATAAATAACTTATTTTTAATCTCTTTACAATTAATAATAATCACCGACAACATCCCATTGGTGATGATGGATAGATAGAGCCCTCGGTAACCCAATGGTGATGATGGATAGATAGAGCCCTCGATAACCCAATGGTGATATACCCTCGGTAATGCGACGGTGAGAAGGGTTCTCGGTGATCCATCAATAATAGGGATTGATGGATCCATCAGTGATGATGACCCTCAGTAATCCGTCGGTGATCATGGCTCTCAGTAATCGGTCAGTGATAACTCCCTTGGTAATCCGTCAGTGATTTTTCCGCCAGTGAAGGTATCACCTACGGAAGTTTATCCGACTTTCACCGACAGTTTTCACCTTTACCAACGTATAATCCACAGTTTCGTTTGTCGATGAAACCCTCCAATTCATTCCAGTGAATAGAGTTTCACATATTCTTACATTATATCATAGTTAATGCCTACTACTATAAGAACTCAATACTACAGGATAATATGTGACCGTCTAACCCCCTCTCAATAGTCTAGGCTTTGTTGGAATGGGCATTTTGGATTCCCAAGTCGGCTAGACTTATATCGTTTCTACTCGATATATAAAATATATTATTTCTCTCGTCAAGTTCTCATTTAAAAAGTAATCTAATAAAGTTTAAGTTAGCTATTTCTTATTACTATATGAGTTCCACATATCTATCATATTCTCTCCTAAAAGACTAGTTTGAATGATATTTGATTGTTTGAGTTAAGGAAGTTTTAATTTGCCAAAACCCTATTTTTTAATGATAGTTTCTGACTTTAATAAGTAAGAGAATGATCAAGATACAGAAAGAAACATATAAGCGAATACGTGATTGACACATGGTATAAAAATATATATTAAATTGACAAGTGAGAGGGAGAGAGAGAGAGAGAGAGAGAGAGAGAGAAGGTGGTGGGGGTCTAACCCCTCACATGGCCCATTCATGGAAAATACAGTAATAAGTGTGCAGGCAGAAGAATGCAATGCATGCAGGACCTCTTTTGGCAGAACCCAAAAGATAGATGTGAGAGCCACCACCCCCTCTTGACCTTTGCTTTTAAATCATTTTGTAATCGATTGCTTTATGATTGAATGCTTTAGAGAGAGAAAGAGACAGAAGAGAGAGAATGACACATATATAGATACATGATATAAATACATATACACACAGAGATGATACATGATATAAATACATATAAAAAAGAGAGATACGTAGTAGGTGGGGTTGGAGGGTGTGGTAGCTATGGACAAAGCTTTTGAAAAGCTTTCCTTTTTCTCCAGTGGCAAAAGTCAGTCTGGAGAGAGAGGGGGGAGGAGAGAGAGTGATAGGGTTATATTGTCTTTTTTCTGTAATCACAAGGTCATGATGGCTTTATGATGAGTATGTTATCTCCTTGTTGTAAGTATATGGGAATAGAATGGTGGTTTCTTTGAAGCATTTACTACCTCTCTGATTGACTGTCTTCTGACACACAAATAAATTTAAAATATAGTATAAACCAACAATTTTTCATGTACAATGTAGCAATCTGACTTCATTTTAATGTAATTAATTTTTTATTTTTATTCTTATTCTTATTGTTTGTAAATAAAAATTGTTTTGCATAACTTATCATTCAAATATTATTTATTTGTCAAGTGTTACTAAACAAAAAAAAATTAATTTAAATGTTTTGCTAAAACGTCATAATACAAAATGTTTTGCTAAAACGTCATAATACAACCATTAGATATATTATTATAAATAAAATCAATATTTGATTGTTACATATATACATTTATATATATATATATATATATATAAGAGAGAGATAAAATGAGAACATTGTCAAAATAAGAAAACAGGAAAACAATCAAATCATATGTACATACAAATAATTGAAGTTGTTTCTTCCATATATATATATATATATATATAAGAGACATATAAAATGATATCTCCCAAATATATATAGAGGTTGGTTATTATACAACCTTTGTCATTTGTACAACCAATACAACACAATCTCAACCGTCCATTTCATTTTATTAATATGTGATTTTATAGAGGTTTTGATTATTTTCTAATATAAAATATTAATCATAATTAATGAACCGTATTCATATTCCATAAATACTTAAATCATAATAAATGAACTCTAATCATTTCCATAAATATTTTAATTTATTGGGTTGCATTGGTTGTACAAATGCGATAGGTTGTATTTGAAATAAAGCCTATATATATATATATATATATATATATATATATATATATATATATATATATATAAAGAAAAAAAGAAAGAGAGAGAGAGGGGGGGGGGGGGAGATTAATGAGAAAACCACAAAAAATAAAAAATAAAACTAAGGAACATGTCGGTAACCATTCATCTGGATGAATGCATAAGTACATACAAATAATTGAAGTCGTTTCTTGTTTTGTATGCACATGTGCATACTATCTAAAAGATGTTTCTTAGTTTTTCATTTTTTCCGGTTTTTTCTTGAACCTGACATTATATATGTATGTGTGTGTTTGTTTTGTATATGAGTGTGTCATATCTCTAACAACTTTATTTGTTGTTTGTTATTGAAATTGACTAGACCAATTTAATGGTGTCAAAATGATTATATTAATGCACAGTAAAGATACATATGCATATACAAGGGAACCTTCTTCTAAAAACTCTTTAAATCGTGAGAACTAATGCATAGGTGTTATATCATATGATCTTTTTTTCATTTATTGCTAGAATTTAATGTCGTGGTTAATATATATTTATTTTACAATATAATTTTTTTCACATGTACTCAATTCACAATGTAAACCAAGGTTCTAAATGGCATGAGGCGTGACCTTGCGACAACGTCAAGCCTCAAGCCTTACGAGTTACGACGAGGACATGACATTTTCCAAAGTGTGTCTTAAGGCGGAAAATCTATAATATATATATATATATATATGTGTGTGTGTGTGTGTGTGTGTGTGTGTATTTGTGTTTGTCAGTGTCTTGAACAATAATGATTAATTTATTAACAACTTCATATAAAATGATAAACAAAAGAAGAACCATGAATTGATAATTTGATATAAAATATATAGGATTTACAAAAATAATGTCAAATATACAAAATAAGTCACTGTTTACAGTCTCTGTTTGGTAATCAAACATCAAATCAAAGAACAACAAAGGAAAGTAATCGGACAATATTTTTCGTATGCTTAAAAGTAATTTGGGGGTTTTTCTTTTTCCACATTTTGTTTAATTAACTATTTGACTCGTATAAACTATAACGTTATATTTACATTTACTTATATTCAAGTTTTAAAATTTGCAAATTTCCTATCACTTCTTATAACACCATATGATCACTTGTAACGCCATAACACGCCATGGTTTGCCACAACAAGCTTCATGTCTTATATCTAGGTCAAGGGAGTTAACCGGCGATTTGCGCCTCAACACCATGACGCATTTTTTTAGAACACTGATATGAACATTTTTGGCACGTTTGTGAAACAAAAATTACACGTTAAAAAGTTTCACTTTGTGAATCGAATATATATAAAATAAAAACATTATGAAACAAATAATATGTTAATCAGTACATTAAATATCATATTTAGATGAAAAAGAATCATATGAAACAAAACCTAAAGGTAGAAGTTCTCACAAATCTCAAAGATTTTGAAATTCTCAAATGATTAAACTCATGTGACTATGTGTATATATAAAGAGGTTTATACATACATACATACATACGTACATACATACGTACATACATACGTACATACATACACACACACACAAAGAGGTGTTCAATCGTAAACAAGGTCAATGTAAGAGAAGACGAAAATACCTATATCACATGCAATTTAACTATCAAATTAAATCTGATTAAGGAATATGGTCAAATTGGGGGTGTGCTCATGACATGGCTAACGACCTAGATCACTGTCAAGGTTGCCTGACTCTTTGATATATAATTACATGTGATATAATGTTCTCATTTTTTTTACTTTGACCATATTCTCATTTGAATTCAACCCTACATATACACACATAAATGAATAGAGTCAATATCATGTCATAGTTTTTAACTTTCGTGAAAACTTTAGAACTGAAAACACTCATATATTGAGTTAAAATTGTAACATTTGCATTAGCTTTAACTAAACTTTTTGAATGTTAGGTATCTTACATTATATCGTATGAACATCGTAACCTTCAATTAATATATGCATATCTTCACAATTCTTACGAAAAAAAAATTCTCATATTAAGCCAAAAACTATTTATAAGTCAGTTTTTTAAAAACATGTTTCAGATATCTTTTCAATAAGTTTAAAGGACTTCTTTTCACTTTTTTCTTCCGCAATTATAACCCCTATATGTTAGATTTGAAAGTTTCCCAATGCGTTGTCATTGAGGTCATTCATAGTATCATTTATTTTATAAGATATTAAATGTGATCAATTTATCAATTAACAACTAAACCAACATTTTTTTAACTAACAACTATCTTATGGAGGAGTTTGTCTAACGTCTTCTCCAACCCACACCATTAAAAAGAAAAATACTAAAATAGTATGTCCATGCGTACTAAAACCCATCTCTACTCCAACTAAATACTAAAAGTAAAACACCAAAAATACTATATACGATAATTTGACGAAGATGAATGCTATCACACCATACTTGGTGGTCTCCATGTCGAAACACACAATTGATGCCCCTTATATCAAGCATTCAGAGTGAAATTACAAACAAAACCCATATACCAATCGGTTGTTAATGCTCTAACATAACCTGGAATTATAAGATATTGACCTTATAAGAGCTTAAATGGAAGAGAACACAAAGACACACAAATATGTATATATATATATATATATATATATATAGGGTTCGGTTCACATGAAATCAGACTGTTTTTGTGAAACACGTGAGACAACATTTTTATACTTGAAACTTCACAGCAAAAAATGTTGTGAAGGTAAAAAGAAGTCGAACATTCACAGCAAAAACATTGTGAAAGCTATCTACATAGTGTTTTACTGTAAAATTTCAAGTGTAAAAATGTTGTCTCACATTATCCCAAGTCTCTCTATATATATAAAGAGAGAAAGAGAGTGAGATAATACTTATTGTATTGTTGAATATTTTAATAATATAAAATAATATTGTTAAAATCTCTAAAACAAAAAAAATTAGTAGAGTTAGATTTAAATTTTTCTGAATATTTTAACTTTCTTTTTACCATTTAAAAAAAAATTATATATTGAAGTAAGTTAATCCACACTACCTACTACTTTTTTTCTCATAAACACCCGTATTTAAATTTATTTTTTTACAGATTCTATATATAACTTAACATGATCTTGATGTAAATAAATGTAAGTCGTTGAAAACGGTGTTAATTAATTAAATACATAAATATTCAAAAGTTAAGTTTTGATAGAATGGAATATATATATATATATATGTGTGTGTGAGAGAGAGATATATATATACATGGTGTAAATGATATCACATCTTGAAGGGACCTGTGTGTAGGGGACTGACATTGTCCTTCAACACAGTCACTGGTGGTAATGTCTGAGCAGCATTAAATGCGCATTAATTAGCAGTACGTTATGGAGTATAAGTAGTACCCCCATGAGTATGTGTGTTACGACTAATAAAGGAAGTAGTAACACACGGTCAAAAGGTGGGGACACCAATATGGCATCATGGGATCATACATGGACACCCACCTCTTCTTCTTATTATTATAATCCAAACAATATTAATTTATAAAATACTAAACCCCAAGGGTTGTTTTTTTTTTTTTCTGCTATCAAAGATAAAAATGTCATTTATCTATCTAAAAATATAATGATTACATATTTCTAAGATTATATGTCATTTCATTTATTTTGGGACGGAGAGAGTAGTAATACACACATGCCGCATTGACTAGTCATTGCACGTACGAGTTTTTATGCAATTTTGGTCGTGTTGATCTTTACTCGTGTCCTTCTAAACGCGTTGTATAACATCTGATTTGAATATTCTCACACTTTTCATAAATTGACCCGCTTGTAAAACAGTATTTCTCGCTTAGAAAAGTATGTCTGTTCAACACTTATTGCCACTAATATTTCACATCACAAAGCCTACGTGTATATTCACTCCAATTATATAAACAAATGCATATATATATATATATATGTATGTATATTTGTGTACATATGGTGATCAGGTTGTATTTAATCAACTAGCAAAGGCATTTTGTCTACTTTAAGAAATTATGTGTAAAGTTGGATTGAGCTGACCAATTTTAGCTCCCATTTTTGTCATTAAATCGTACAATTTCTGGGGTCCATTCTTGTCTTTTTTTTTTCGTCTTTTATATACTGTTTATGTTTAATTAATTTAATTAATTAATAGTTTAAGAAATTGTAGAATTTTAAATGAGAAATTGCAAGCTTGTTTCGGTTTTATTATTGAAAACCGAATTCAAAGTCTTAATTTTTGAAAATCAGTCTTTAAAATTTTTATTTAAACCAAAATAAAATTGTGTAAGTGACAAAAATACCCCCATGATGATTCCAGTTTCATCATCGATCGATTACTGCTTGCTTCCAATTTTTGCTTACAATTTCTTATATGACTGTTCAATCTGTTTGTTGTTTTTGTTATAATTTCTTATATGACTGTTCAATTTATTTATTGTTTTTGTTATAATTTCTTATATGATTGTTCAATTTATTTATTGTTTTTGTCATAATTTCTTATAAGACTGTTCACTTTATTTATTGTTTTTGCTATTAATATTTTATATGACTGTTCAATTTATTTATTGTTTTTGTTATACTTTCTTAAATGACTGTTGTTTATTGTTTTTGTTATAATTTCTTATATGACTGTTCAATTTATTTACTGTCTGGGTTTGAAGGGTTGTCTTTTTAAAGAATTCTTTTCGTTTTAAAAATATTATATTTCAATATTACCAGATTATAGTGAAATTGCCATACAAACCACACTAATAATTTATTGGGAAAAGTAAATCAATATGCAATAAAGTTTACGTTCATTACTGTTTAGTATAATAAACAAAAACTTTTTCTTTCTTAATTGATCTAACAATATTCCAAATCTTTTTTATTTTGTATCAATAACATATTGATCTTGTAATATTTAAAAAAAGTCAGATACTTGATTATGAGTTGTTTACAAAAATATTACGGCAAAGTATAAGATAAGCCTGACATCCACATCATCAAATCTTACAAAAGCAATATGTTACAGTCTAAAATAAGTAAAAAATAGAAAATTTTAAAATTTTGTTACATTAAACTGAAAACTGTAAAATTTTGTTAATATTAATAATTTTTTATTTTACATTTTTAGAAAGAAAATTCGTTATATAACCCTTTTAATACGCTTGTCATTTGTTACCTTTTTTCATTAAAACATAAAAAATATTATTACAAATATCATTTATTTGATATATATTAAATCCAACAGTATTTGGATTTTGGACTCAGGGGCCCAATAAAATTATGGGCTTGGGCTAACCATGTTCAAAGTATTTAGATCTAATAAAGCATTTGACAAAAACTATTAAAAACTATTTTTATGTATAAAGTACTGTTTATTAATGCATGCTACTTAAAATTCAAGATTACAACTTACAAGTAATTTTGCATAATTACAACTTAATAAAGTTCTATTTTTAAATTCGTGTAACTAACTGCAGATAAATATAATCAAAGTCTAGACTCCCCACTAGATATAATCTCTCCTTAAGAGGTGTCCGTGTGAGCTCAGTTCTCTGTCCTTGTTGCCTAAGCCAGCTAGAAACGGAAGGTCATCTCTTGTTTGGTTGTTCGACTACAAAGTTGATCGGTACGTATGTAAAGTATTGGTGGTCGGGTTTTCCTTGTCAAGTTATCAATTTGGCGGAATTTTTTTCTGCAGCACAATTTCCTTTCAAAGGGAAGAAGGTTAAGGAGGTTTTGGAAGTAATTCTCATGGCGTTCATTTGGATGATTTGGACGAATCGAAATGCGTTGGTCTTCAATAAACCCGTAAAAAACCCGATGGTGATTTACAAGGAAATTGTGCTCTTTTCGTTTAATTGGATTAGACTTAGATCTAAGTCTTGTAATTCTCTTGATTGGAATGTTTGGTGTATCAGCCCTTTAACGGCTCTTTTGTAAGTGCTAGCATCTTGCTAGCCTCGTTGGTTTCTTAATAAATCTGCTGTTTCTAAAAAAAAATATATAATCAAATACAGGATAAACATCCATTTTATATATAGAAAATGTAAAATATAATTAAGATAATTATTGAGTTCTAACAGAATGTATAATTATTATCTTTATTAAAAAATTATATTATTAAACCAAAAACAAATTACTTTGTTATTAAATATAAAGTAAATTGTAACAAAAAATTAAATTAAAGAAGTTACAAAAAAAAGAACTACTAAATAGTTAATTTGATACTAATATCGATTTATTTTATTTTTTTCAAATTTTTATGCTATCTTCAAATCTATATTTAATTTAAAAATAAAAATATTGTCGCTTTCTCAAAAGCACATAAAATCGTATTACATCGATAGAGACAGAATAAAAACTAAACATTAAAATCGATATTTATCTCACTACATTGCGCGAGCACCTTTTTAATTTGGATTAAAAGGAAATAGCTTCAAGTTTTATAAATCAATAGTAATTTTCATTTGTTAAGGTCAAGATTAAATAATAATGTGTATATATGATTAGGTCAAATAAAAACCAATTTTTTATTGTAAACTAAGAAATAGATCTTGATTATTGATCAAAACTGAAAAAGACTAATCAATGGTTAAAATATAAAATGGTTAATTAAAAGGTGATTAAGGGTAAAAATTGAAATTTAAATAATATGCCTACTTTATGACTTTTTATTTTTTTAATTAAATTTTTTATCACATTAATTTTTAAACTAAATTATTTTAAAAATAACTACTAGTTTAATTAAATAAACTACAAAAAAAATCGAGCATTTCATTCTTTTCGAGTTGACATTAATCTCAATATAATTTTATTTTTTTGTTTTAACCATTTTTTACCTGGAGTAATATATATGTATAATATTCGTCATTAATATTTATATATGTTCATATGTTTATAACAACTTTTAAATATTTATACATTAGTATGATATTTATCATGAATATACAACTTAGTATAACATTAATCATTAGTAGTTATGTATTTGCACGTGTATTCAACAAATTTTCACTATAACATTAATCATGAATAGTCATGTACTTTCACGTATATACTACAACTCCTCAATATTCATACACATTTTCGCTACAACATTCATCATGAATATATTTATATGTTCATGTGTATACAATAACTATTCAGTATTCATACATCAATATGATATTCATAATTAATATACATTTTCACTATAACATTCATCATGATTATACATACTATTCATCGTGAATATATATATATATATATATATGTGTGTGTGTGTGTGTGTGTGTGTGTATGTGTTTACGTATATACAACAATTTTTAGTATTCATACATTAGTGTGATATTCATCATGAGTATGTATATTCAGGGTAACATTTACCATGAATATGCATTCTCACGATAACATTCATCATGGATATTTATTTTTACTATAACATTCATCATGGATATACATTTTCACAATAACATTCATAATAGATGTATATTTTCATTATAACATTTATCATGAATATACATATTATTCATCATGAATATTTATGTATGATCACGGGTATACAACTCTCTAATATTTATATTAGTATGATATTTATCATAAATATTAATTTTCACCATAATATTCATCATGCATATACATATATCATGAATATACTACTGTTTCAACTCTACATACTTTAGTTTTTTTCTTTTTCTTTATTGGGTTATCGCTTGATGTCTACAAGTTCACAATTCATCTCAGATAGGTTTTCCCATCCATCTCGATAAAAGCTGAAAGTGGTAGGTTATGGTTTTATGCAAACAAATACACAATAAATTAATCGATATGTTTTCATTCAGTCTCAATGAAAAACAAAGATGTTAGATTATGATTTTACATACACAACCACACAC
Source organism: Cynara cardunculus var. scolymus (assembly GCF_001531365.2). Taxonomy (NCBI): domain Eukaryota; kingdom Viridiplantae; phylum Streptophyta; class Magnoliopsida; order Asterales; family Asteraceae; genus Cynara; species Cynara cardunculus. The sequence goes on from NW_020200592.1 coordinate 132,659, forward strand.
CAAGTCAATGGATGGTTTCTTAATTAGTCTCAATTTGTCTGGATGGGCTCTCGATCTGTCCCGATGGGTTCTCGATTGGTCTTGATCGGTCCAAAGGGTTCTCAATTGGTCTTGATCGGCCCCAATGAGTTCTCGATCGGTCTTGATATGTTTTCAATAGGTGTTGATAGGTGTTGGATTACGATGATGAAGAATGTGGTGTAAGTTACGTACTTATGACGTTGAAAAAAGTGTTGATAAAGGTGATGTTTTGAGTTACGAACTTACAATGTCTAGCTATTGTATACACCTGAATTTATATTAATATTCCTAATGAATATTACACATGCATGTCATGTAAGAAATGGTTAAAAAGAAAAAAATAAACTACATCGAGATGATGTTACAGCGAATAGTATGAAATTCTCGTTTTTTGATGTAATTTGTTCGATTAAAATATTAGCAATTTTTAAGATAATTTATTTAAAATTTAAAGGGGTAAAAGTATTTAATTAAAAAGAAAATAAAAAGTCAAATAGGTTGGCGTGGGACTGTAATGAACTTCTTTTTTTTACCCCTAATCACCTTAATTAATAATTTTAATTAAAACTCTATTTAATATTGAGTTATTGGATTAAACATAGATGGAGAGCCAAGGTTTGTCCCTTGGTTTACAACGGAAAATTGATTTTCATTTGAACTTTCTCCTCTCTCTCTATGTATATATATGTGTATATATATGTATATGTGTATGTATATATATATATATATAGAGAGAGAGAGAGAGAGAGGTTGGTTGATTATTATACAACCCTTGACATTTGTACAACCAATACAACTCAATCTCAACCGTCCATTTCATTTGATTAATATATGATTTCATATAAGTTTTGATTGTTTTCTAATATAAAATATTGATCATAATTAATGAACCATATTCATCTTCCATAAATATTCAAATCATAATAAATGAACTCTCATAATTTCCATAAATATATCAATTTATTGGGTTGTATTGGTTGTACAAATACGATGGGTTGTATTTGAAACAAACTATATATATATATATATATATATATATCTGTGTGTGTATATATATATAGGTGGGAACCTAATCAAATAAGAACTAATTAGTTTGTGGTAACCGTGAGGTCTAATCTCAAACACAAACCAAAAGATAAATTAGGAAATTTGTAATTTTGGTAATTTTTAATTAAAATTTTAATGCAAAGACATTTCAGATATTTTCTCTCCTCTCTCCTATCTCCTCTCTTCTCTCTTCTCTCTTCATCCCCCGGCCTCCGACCACCGTTCTCCGGTGATACCACAGTGGTATCACAATGCATCTTATATGTGATTGGGTATCACACTGTGGTCGTTTGTGTGCTCGATCAGATATGTAACACAGTGGTATTACAATCCATCTTATATGTAATTGAGTATCACACTGTGGTATCACCGAAGGACGGTGGCTGAAAGACGGGACGAAGAGAGAAGAGAGGAGAGAGGAGAGAGGAGAGAAAAGACCTAAATGTCATTGCATTAAAATTTTAATTAAAAATTACCAAAATTAAAAATTTTCTAATTTATCTATTGTTTTGTGGTTGAGATTGGATCTTATAATTACCACAACCTAGTCAGTTCTCCCTTCAATGAGCCCCTATATAGGTGTATATATATATACATATATATATATATATATACATATATATATATATAGGGTTGGGTTCCGATTAGAATATAAGTTATGGTGAGAAATGTACGAAAAGATCTACACCCTTAGATCAATGAATGCCAATACTAATGAGATGACCGGATCAATTCCCTTCTAAAGCGTAATTCATTAGTGGGCACGAGATTAAAAGTGATTAAGGGTTTAGATCTCTTCTTACGCTTCTCACCATAACTTCTCTTCTCACACGATCCTTCGTCTAAACACACACACACACACACACACACACATATATATATATATATATAGAGAGAGAGAGAGAGAGAGAGAGGAGCGATTAAATACAAACCACCCTTATTTGTACAAACTATCCAACCACCCTCATCCGTCAATTTAATCTTATGAAATTTTTTTCATGAAATTGTTTAATATTATGAAAAATTTTCATATAATACTTTTTTTGATGAAATTGTTTCGTATATGGTTATGAAATTGTTTCATATAGTACTTATGAAGTTTTAATGAAACAGTTTCATGTGTTTCTCTAAAATTAATATAATGAAGATGATATATCCATGATTAACACTCTCCATAATAAAAATAATTTATCAATGTAATATTCGGGTTATTTTATTAGATTTAATAATTTAAATCTTTATGTTTAATTGAATATTTTATGTAGATGTGTGTGGGTGTGGGTGATGTAGTTATGTTAGCCGACCTTTGAGGGGCGGCCTATGTTTATCTGAATATTTTATGTAGAAGTGTGTGGGTATGGGTGACGTAGTTATGTTAGCTGACCTTTGAGGGGCGGCCTATGTTTATCTGAATATTTTATGTAGAAGTGTGTGTGGGTGTGGGTGACGTAGTTATGTTAGCCAACCTTTGAGGGGCGGTCATACACTTACTATAAATAGCAAATGTATGGGAAAGAAAAAGAAGCTTAGCACCCCTTTGAAACACTTTCTATATTAGGAAAGACTCCTTGGTGAATCATACGGATTGGCAGAAAAAGAAGAAGAGAATTCAAAGCTAGGATATCTGATTTCTAAGGTGAGTGTATTAAAGCTTTGAGTATAAATTGTTTACATACAATTTAGTAGTATTTGGAACTGGTCATTATGATTATAATATGTATGTGGATTATCTGTATATGGACCATAAACCGTTCAAGTGTTGTCCGGACTTAATCCTAAATCGGACAAGAGGTGACCAGTTCTCTGGTTGGTCATGTCTTTTGAAACCAGAAGCTCTGGTAGAGAGACCAGAGGGGGCTCTGGTAGAAAGACCAGAGGGGCTCTAGTCGAGTATGTTGAAATATATCCTAAGTCTGGTTAGTTCAACCAGCGGCTCTGGTCGTGAAACCAGAAGCTCTGGTAGAGAGACCAGAGGGGCTCTGGTCGAGTATGTTGAAATATATCCTAAGTC
>NW_020200592.1:139087-140741 GCF_001531365.2 Cynara cardunculus var. scolymus
CGATGCATTAAATCGACAAGAGAAAAGTGGAACTATCAAAAGTATAGCTCTACGAGTTGAATTGTTACCAAGTGTTCAAGAAGAGTTACGAGAGTTTCAACATGAGGCCATGAAAGAAGATAAGATTAAACAAGAAAGATTGGGTGGATTAATATCTGATCTGGTGAGAAATAGAGAATTTGAAAGTTTCAAAACAGAATTTGGGTACCATGCTATGGTGATCTCAGAAAACGTATTTTGGATGAGGCTCATAAGTCACGTTTTGCGATACATCCAGGTACAAATAAAATGTATCGGGATTTGAAGCAACATTATTGGTGGCCAGGTATGAAGAWAGATATTGCTAAACATGTTGAGCAATGCCTGACATGTCTCCAAGTAAATATTGAACACCAGCGCCCTTATGGTAAGTTGTAATATTTAGAAATTCCAGTTTGGAAATGGGAGCATATCACTATGGATTTCGTAACCAAATTTCCGAGAACATCGAAAGGGTATGATGCTATATGGGTGATAGTAGATCGGTTATCTAAATCTACACACTTCTTACCTATGAAAGAGTCATGTTCGATGGAGAGATTGACAAAATTATACATTGATGAGATAGTGACACGACATGGTGTTCCTGTATCAATTGTTTCTGATAGAGATAGTCGGTTCACTTCTACGTTTTGGAAGAGCTTCCAAAGAGAAATGGGTTCGCAAATTAAGCTAAGTACAACTTATCATCGTCAAACTGATGGAGAAAGTGAACGAACTATCCAAACTTTAGAAGATATGCTTAGAGCATGTATAATTGATTTTGGAGGATCATGGGATAGTCATTTGGCTCTGGTGGAATTTGCGTACAACAATAGCTACCATTCAAGTATTCAGGCAGCACCTTTCGAGGTTCTGTATGGACGAAAATGTAGAACTCCTTTGTGTTGGAATGAAATAGGTGAGAAACAGTTAGTTGGGCCTGAATTAGTTCAGCCAACTGCGGATAAAATTGGAGTAATACGAGAACAGATGAAAGCGGCACAAGATAAACAAAGAAGTTATGCAGATAAACGTCGAAAATCGATTGAATTTCAAGTAGGTGATAGAGTGATGTTAAAAGAATCACCTTGGAAAGGAGTGGTACGTTTTGGAAAAAGAGGAAAATTAAGTCCAAGATATATTGGACCATTCACTATTATTGGAAGGGTTGGGGAAGTGGCCTACAAATTAAAACTTCCTTTGGAACTAAGTGGAATTCATGACACGTTTCATGTGTCAAATTTGAGGAAGTGTTTAATAAGTCCAGATGTGGCAGTACCATTACCTGAAATTAAGGTAGATGAGAGATTATGTTCTGAAGAAACCCTTGAACAGATTACTGACTATAAAGTAAAGAAGTTGCGAAACAAAGAAAATGGGTCAGTAAAGGTTCAGTGGCGTTATCATAAGGGACCATACGCCACCTGGGAATTAGAATCTGAGATGCAGATGAAGTATCCCTACCTTTTTGCTTAAATGGAATTCCGGGACGAAATTCTTTTAAGGAGGGAATGTTGTAATATTCGGGTTATTTTATTAGATTTAATAATTTAAATCTTTATGTTTAATTGAATATTTTATGTAGATGTGTGTGGGTGTGGGTGATGTAGTTATGTTAGCCGACCTTTGAGGG
>NW_020200592.1:142069-155012 GCF_001531365.2 Cynara cardunculus var. scolymus
TTTTTATTAGTCCATGTTTTGTAACAATACTATTTTTAGTATTATGAGTATGATGATGTGAATTATCTGTACATGGACTTTATGGGTTGTTTCAATCAACCTCTCATAATTACAAAAAAAATGAACAAAATGAAAAATTATKATTGGTTGAATGAGTTTTGTACGGTTTATATAAATAACATGGTTTGCAAAGTAAACCTCTCCTTCTCTCTCTCTCTCTCTCTATATATATATATATATATAGAGCAAGTTCATTTGTTAACCTTAACTATTGTGTTAACTTTATGAACTAATCATGACCATTGATTTTTAAAATAATAGGTTGAGATTAATCGTATTATAAATTTAATTTACTAAATGTGTAATCTCACAAACATATGTGAACATAACTGCTGAAGGGTATTTATGTAAAAGATAATGTGCATTCAATGACATCGGTTACAAACAGTAGAAATCATATATGTTCAATTGTGTTCATAATTGCGACAAATGTTATATATGTTCAATTTGTGTTCATAATTGTCACATGTGTTCATATATGTTCAATTTGTGTTCATAATTACCATAAGTGTTCACATATATGTTCAATTTATGTTCATAATTGCCACAATTGTTCATCGATTTGTGTTCATATGGGTGTATACATGTAAATTTGTGTCATATATGTTAATTTGTGTTCATAATTACCAAGACACCTGCTTTGATTATTTACTTCACTTCCCGATCTTGAACTCTGACTGTCACCATAAACAACTTTAACCTTCTCAATGTTGTGTTGTTTTTCAATGTCTTTTATCCATAATTATTTGAACGATAACAAACACTTTACTAGCGGATCTCCTCTAGCAATCATAAATTTATAAATATTAACAATGAAAGATCAATATTAAAAAATAAAAAAACACCACAAGATTAATATTAAAAATGCAAAAATAAAGGAATTTTATGGATCTTGTAACTCCCAATTAATGATATAGGAATTACAAAAAAGAAAAGAAAATTATCCATATACTCTTAACATTAAATTCTTAGATAATGAAGAACATAATACTAAGATGGATTATGATTGGTCTAAAAGGTTTATAAAGTTAACACAATAATTTGGGTTAACATTTGAACTAAGCTCTCTCTCTCTCTCTATATATATATATATATATATATATATTTGTATGTATGTATGTGTGTGCGTGTGTCCACTGATCTGTTACTCTATCCTATCAACACTTAGTAGTTATTGGTTTATTTGTATACTGGTGTCTTGGTACATACTTAAAGCCATTGGCAAAATCAAAAACTAGCCAATGTGAAGACAGAAGGTCACCGATGCGGTACTGTGAATCAACTGTCTCATTTACACACCAAGATTCCAGAGTAGCTGATATGAAGATTGAAAATATTTAGAAGTTACAAACCAATTGAAGGAAGATCTCATGCACCGAAGATCTGCGAGGAAGATCTTCATGCACCGAAGATTTGTAAGTAGCTGTTTGAAGCTACTAATCCATCCAAAGAAGATCTTCCTACAGACTAACCATATCTCTGCAAAAGTTTGTCTCTGCATGAACAGTGTTGTATGCACATTGTGTACAATGAAAATGAGATATCAACAATGGTCAAGTCAACTCCTGCCGTCTTATCCTCAGGTGACAAGTATTCCCTTGCATTTAATGTTGAAGGTAGTATAAACGGCAGTATGCATCTCCCATGCTGAGTGACTTCTTTTGAAATATTTCTAAGTGTATTCTCAAGGCGATCGGGTCTTCTCTTCTACTCCCCTACTCTATTATGTGTGATGAAAAATTTAGTGTGTTCTTCATTTTCTTGCAAGTAGTCTCTGTGTTGTTCTTGTAAGTTCTTCTCTTTGTAAGATTGTTTAGGTTAGGTTATTCTTTCCTTTATTCTGCAACAATCTTTATTGTATCTCTATGTGTTAATTATTGATATTCATCAATAAGAATTAAAAAGTTAAAAAAGTCTGTGTAATTGTATTCAACCACCCTTTCTACAATTATTTTATGTTTATTGTCATCTGTTTTGGGAACAACAAGTGGTATCAGAGCAGTTAGGTTAATCTCATAAGCTAGATATGCAATGGGCTCTTCTTTTTCCAACTCCGATCCTTCTTCTTACCATGACAATGGTACTATTTCCAATCCTCCAAAGTTCAACATAAACAACTTTCTTCTGTTAAAAAGTCGCATGATACTCTTCCTTGAGGGCGTTGATAGTCAATATCTCTCTATACTCAAGGATGGACCTATTGTTCCAAAAGTCTGGCTTCGTTATGGAAATATCAAAGATGAAGGTGACTCTTCAAATGATTATGATGATAATGAAGAGAAATCTGACTCTACTGGAAGGTTCATCATTAAAGACCCTTCATAATACAATGAAGTTGTCAAAAGGAAAGTTTCCTTGTGTACCAAGGTAAGGGCTATCATGTGGACCTCTCTACTGCTAAGAACATGTGGAACACTCTCTGTATTCTGTATGAAGGAACCATTGGAGTCAAGAAAAGCAAGAAGATTGGTCTCGTTAGGCAATATGAGCTCTTTGTGCATGGGAAAGGTGAATCTCTCATTAAGTACTACGATAGGTTTAACAGCCTCCTCAAGGATCTGAAGCTTCATGGCAGAGTGTATGAAAATGAAGAAGTCTTGTGCAAATTCATGGACTGTTTACCAAATTTCTAGGAAAACATCTGTACTTGTATCAAGACAAGCAAAGATCTTGAGAATATGCCTCTTACTGCGCTTTATGGAACTCTCCATAATTATGAGCAAACCAAGATTCTAAAAAATGCATTATTAAAAGATCCCAAAAGTACTCCTGTTGCTCTTTTCTGCAATGATACGGGGAAGTCAGTGAGTTAACCTCGTATCACTTATCTGACTGAATCTGATGAAGAAGCTGTCAGAGAAGAAAAAATTGTTGAAAGTGATGCTGGTGATGCTGATGATGAGGGTGATGGATCCACAATTGATGACTTAGCTGACAACATGGCCATGATGGGTACCAACTTCAAATGGTATGCCAAAAGGGTTTTTTCTAAGTTCTCTCCCAAATCTAAGGTCGCCGACTGAAGAACCTTAGATCAACCTCAGTCAGCTCCTTTTGACCAATCCAATAAGGTGTGTTTCAACTGTGGTAAGAAAGGTCATTTTGTTGCTAAGTGCAAAAGCAAGAAGATCTCTAAGCATCATCCCTCTCAACCCACAAGTCGATCTTCTCATGACAAGTACATCATAAAGTACAAGAGAGAAAAGGCAAAGAACCGGAGCTTCCAAAGAAAAGGTAAGGTCTCATGGCTGAGACTCATGACTAGATTGATGAGCCGACCTCTTCCTCTAGTGATGAGGATATGGCACATCTGTGTCTTGTGGCTAAAATACGAGAGATAGAAGACTCTGACGAAGGATCCACCTCTACTGCTGCTGATGTACCTTCTACCTCCAAGAAAGCCAAAGATCCCTTCAAACCAAAGAAGAGCTTAGGACACCGACATGTATGGTAATTGGATAGTGGATGTTCAAGACACATGACTGGAAACAAGTCCTTGCTGATCAACTATGTGTCTGACCTGGTCGTTCTGTAACCTTTGGAGAGAATGTTGGAGATATTAATAAAGGATATGGTGTTCTCTCTAATGGCTCAGTTACCTTCAATTGAGTAGCTTATGTGGATGGACTGAAGCACAATATGCTAAGCATCAGTCAACCATGTGATCTCAACTTCATTGTAAAATTTCAAGAAAACCAATGTACTATTCTTGACTCTTCTTGAAAGAAGGTACTAACTGGTATTAGAAAGGATAATGTCTATGTGTTCGACATGGAATCTTCTAGCACTACTAATGCCAACATCTATTTCTACTCTAAGGCTACTGTTGATCAAAATTGGCTATGGCATAAAAGATTGTCCCATCTCAACTTCAAAACCATCAACATTCTTTCTAGCAAAGATCTAGTTATTGGACTTCCTAAGATTTCATATGTCAAAGAGAAGCTCTGTGCTGCTTGTGAAAAAGGCAAGAAAACCAAAGCAAGTTTCATGTCCAAGATGTGTTCTTCTATTTCTGCTCCTTTGCACATGCTTCACATGGATCTCTGTGGCCCTGTGAGCGTTCAAAGTTTAGGTGGAACACATTATACTCTTGTTATTGTAGATGAGTACTCAAGATATACTTGGGTCTTCTTTCTTCAACACAAGAGTGATTCAGCTGAATAAATTATCAACTTTGTGAAATAGACTGAAGTCTTGAATAGTCAACTTGTCATATCAATTCGAAGTGACAACGACACTGAATTCAAAAACAGTGTTCTTGAAATCTTCTTTGATGACAAATGTATCTCTCAAAATTTCTCAGCAGTTCGGACTCCACAGCAAAATGGAGTTGTTGAAAGGAGAAATCGTACGCTATGTGAAGCTGCACGTCCAATGCCAACTGAAGCAAGTCATCTGACCTAATTTTAGGTTGAAGCTATCAATACTTCTTGCTTTACTCAAAATAGGTCTATAATTGTGAAAAGACGCAATAAGACTGCTTATGAAGTGTTCCATGGTAGAAAGTCAAATATCAGCTTTCTTCATGTGTTTGGAAGTGCATGCTATATTCTCAATGATAGAGATCAGTTAGGAAAGTTTGATCATAAATTTGATGAATGAATCTTTGTTGGTTATTCTCTCTACTCTAAAGCATATCGGGTGTACAATATGCGTCATCAGTGCATAGATGAATTTGTCCATGTCAGATTTGATGAATCTGGATCAGTGCCTACAACATCATCATTTCAAAGTGATGATCCTGAGCTTAAAAAGTTGTTGGAATCTCACTCCTCTAAGAATTCAACTCCAATCTGTGGACCTCCACATTCTAACGAATATGGTGTTCTACCTGTTGAGAAAGATGAGAATGAAGATATATCATTCAATATGAATATACCATCGGTTAGTCCTGAACAAGGACCAGCCAATCCGGTACCTCTCTCCTGTGTGGAACCCTTAACTGGTGTCGATGTTTCTATTTCTTCTACTAGGGACATCGATGACCCAGCCTTAGTAGTCGTTTATTTCAATCCTCTAATGAATGTTGACGGTGCCTCTACCTCTCTTATTCTTCTTCCTTTTCCTCTTGCCACTAAGTGGACTAGAAATCACCCAGTAGAGCAAATTAGTGTCCAAACACATCGCGGTGCTAGTAATATATGTTTATTTGTCAATTTTCTCTCTCTCATTGAGCCTAAAAAGATTGAAGAAGCACTTGATAATCCTGGCTAGGTCAGTGCCATGCAAGAAAAGTTGTTGCAATTTGAGCATAACAAAGTTTGGAGACTGTTCCCCGACCAACCAACAAAACAATTATTGGCACAAAGTGGGTCTTCAGAAACAAAATGGATGAGAACGAAAAGGTGACTCGAAACAAGGCCCGACTCATTGCCCAAGGATACAGGCTAGAGGAAGGAATTTATTATGATGAGACACTTGCTCCAGTAGCAATATTGGAAGCTATCCGAATCTTCCTTGCCTATGCTGCATATAAGAATTTCAGAGTTTTCCAGATGGATGTAAAAAATGTTTTCCTGAATGGGAAACTTACTGAAGAAGTCTATGTGAAGCAACCTCCAGGCTTTGGGGATCCTAAACATCCAGGGTATCTCTATAAGTTATACAAGGCCTTGTATGGTCTTAAACAGACTCCTTGTGCATGGTATGACATTATCTCTACTAGTCTTTTGGAAAATGGCTTCTCTCGTGGTAAAATTGACAATACCCTCTTTCTTAGGAAACATAAAGGTAATGTCATTCTTGTACAAATTTATGTGGATGATATCATATTCGGTGCCACTAATGAATCTATGTGTAGAAAGTTTTCAAAACTTATGTAAAGTAAATATGAAATAAGTATGATGGGTGAACTCACATTTTTCTTGGGTTTACAAGTCAAACAATCCAATAAAGAAATCTTTATAAATCAAAGCAAGTATGTTAAAGATCTTTTAAATAAATTTGATTTTAATGAGTGTTCATCCATGAAAATCCTAATGGCACCCCTTGACACTGAATGCAGACCTCAATGGCAAATCGGTAAATGTGACCAGTTATAGAGGAATGATCAGCTCTCTACTATATTTTACTGCTAGCCGACCAAATATTATGTTCTCCACATGTCTTTGTGTAGGATACCAACCGAATCCAAAGGAATTTCACTTGGCAGCCGTTAAACGCATTTTTAGGTACTTAAAGGGTACTCTCAATCTGGGTCTTTGGTATCTCAAAGGCTCAGGTTTTGATCTAAACAGTTTTTCAGATTCTGATTATGCAAGCTGTAAAGTTGACAAAAAGAGTACAATTGGTAGTTATCAGTTGTTGGGTGGAAAGTTAGTCAGTTGGACTAGAAAGAAGTAACACTCAATGTCCACCTCAACAGCTGAAGCTGAATATGTTGCTGTAGGTAGTTGTTGAGCACAAGTCTTGTGGATGAAATATGAGTTAGCTGATTACGATTAGTTATTCTCAGAAAATCCTATTTTCTGTGACAATTCAAGTGCCATTGTTATCGCCAACAATCCAGTTCTTCACTCTCGTACAAAGCACATTGATATTTAATATCACTTTATCAGAGATTATATGATGAAAGGTAATGTTGAACTTCATTTTATCCCCACAGACTATCAACTTGCCGACTTGTTTACCAAGCCTCTTGATGAAGCTCGGTTTAATTTTCTAATTGATGAGTTGTGAATGTTAAATGTTGACAATTGAAATTTTGAGTCTTTATTGGCTTATTTTTAGAGGCTTGTATGTCCTCTATAAAATTTTATGTTGTGTCATTATTTTTCAAAATAGTCCATGTATCGCATTTGTGTGAGTATGATATCTCTTTCTAAATGTTAATTTTTGAAAATGATGGGTTTTACACTCATTTGTTTCATTACAAATAAGCTTTCTTTTCTCTCTCTAAAAAGATATTGTGTGCGTGTGATTCATTTAAAAAAAAAATGAAATGTTGGTTCAAATTGATCTACTTTAAAAATGGTTTTCGTCTCAAATTCATTTTAAAAATAGTCTATCAATTTTAAGTTTAGGTCAACAAGTCTCACTCTCCGAATACCCTTTAGGCGTATCACTCCTTCTTTGGAACACCCGTGCCATGCCGTACTGCATGCCTTGCCGCTCGTACCGCGTGTCGTGCCGCCCGTTCCACGTGTCGTGCGACCCGTTCTGCATTCTGTGCCGCCCGTGCTGCATTCCGTGATGCTATATGCTGTGCCGCACGTGCCCTGTCGTCCCGCCCTTGCCGTGCCGCGTGTCGTGTCGTGCTCCCCCGACCGTGCCATCTTTGTGCCACCCAAACACACGCAGGCCGATCCTATACTCACTCACACCAAAGTTAGACAAAACACACACATACACACACACACCGATCCTCTCTCTCCCATACCTCACTCACATACACACCGACCCTCCCTCCCACGCCCATAAATTGACCCTACCTCCCACACATCGATCCCACACACCAATCTCTCTCGCTCTCTCTCTCTCTTGTCTTCATTCTCTCAAACCAAACCCCCCACTTTCACACAAACTGAACCCCCCCACAAACCGAACCCCCTAATCCTCTTTAAAACCTAATTCCCTCACACTTGATTTCTCACATATCTCCCGTAAACTTGCTCTCTCTCTTCCCAAGTGCCCTCTCAACAAAGGTTTTCCCTATTCTCCCACGATGAACAAGTCTCTTCTGCGCAATTTTTGGGCCACCTGTGTATATGATGACACTAACAAAGTCGTGCATGCTTCTGTTTTATCTGCTAATGATATGTCATTTACTATTGTTGATATGAGAAGAGTGTTGGATCTCCCTACATACTCCTCTTATGATGAGCTTGTTTCTGTTGATAATATTCATATTGTTTCTTTTATTAAGGGTTATGTGCAAGACCCATCTGTCAAAAATCACAACACTTTTAAGAGGAAAAATATGGGTGGTATTTGGAACTTCTTCTTTTCTCATGTTATACAATGTTTAAGTTCCAAGACTAGAGGATGGGATCAGTCCCCTACTTGAGTCACCTAGCTAGCTCATGCACTCATATTCTAGAAAAGGATTGACTTAGTTGGTTACTTCTTCGAGGAGTTAGTAAAGAAGATGGGAGTGTTCCAAATGTTCTACTGTACCATTTATCAGCTTCTTGTTCATGATGATTGCTGATAAACTTGGGTCACGTATGTCGGCCGATGCTGATAATTTCTATGATCTTAAAGTTACACAAGTTGGTTTTCAAACTTTAAAGAAGACATCTTTGTTTAATGATCTTCCTCTACCCTCAGGTATGGTTTCTTTTGCCACCTCTACCCACTCGGTTTGGGGAGAGTACTCGATGACCACATTAGCTGGGGTCCATTCTTATGTTGCATCAGTCACCCAACACTCCTCTAGGTCGGTGGCCCCTCCCCTTTCTTCTTTAGCTACTTCCTCTATCGAGGCCGCCTCCTCAGCCAAGAGACGGCTAGCATATAGCTTTCTCCCTGCACCCTCTACATCTGCTTCCGAGGCAATGACTCCAAAAGTGCCTTCAGAGTCTCACCCCACCTTTCACCCCTCTAAAATAAAGTGGAGGAACTCTAGATTAGTCATTCTTGGATCTTCCTCTAAGAAGATCAAGAAGCCTAAAAGGGATAAAAACACATCTCCAGCCAATGACTCAACAATCCAATGTTGTTGAAGTTGGTCCTACTGAGCCCATGACATTTGTTTTGTACCCCTAGCTCCTCAGTACCCTCCCAACAAGACACTGTTGTACAATTGGGGATCCCACATTACTCCACCTTGGTGTCTCTACATGACCTTGGTGTTGAATCGAATACCTCGCCTTTCTGAGATCCTTCATCTCCTCTATATACTCATGGCCTATTACCCGAGATCGATGACCTTGCACGGATGGATGACCTTTCAGCTATGATTGATGATGCCATTCCTTTTGTTCATTATCTACTTATGGATGTGGGTGGTGAGCCTTACCAGCCTATACCTCCACTGCTGTGGTAATCGGCGACTCACCTCTCGCAGGCGTCGATGATACAGACACTAAGCCTCACGCAGATGTTGCTAATACATATATTGAGCCTTCCATCGATATTGTTGATACAGATGTTCAGCCTCAGGCCGACATCGGTGATATTCCCATCGGTGACTTTCAAGGCGTCGATGGTACTAAGAGTGTTGCAGGTTCTTCTCTGGATCAGCAAGCCCAATCAAAGCTTTCTCACCTACTCCTGCTATTGATTCTCCTACAAGGCCCATTCCTTAGTTGGGCTTTCAGTTCTCTGCCCCTTATCCTCCTGATGTATTATATGCTCTACCTACTAAGGTGGTAGATATGTTTCAGGGCTTCTCTTCTCAATGTCAGCTGCTTTTCTCTCAGCAGGACTCTCTCAACATTGATTTATCTGGCGGGTTTGACTTCATTGAATCCAACCTTACTACTAAGGTGAGTCGATAGGGGGAAAATTATAAACTTATGGCCATATTATTACAGGACTTGAGAACACTATTAATTCTCTTAGTGCTCGTCTGACTGTTCTATCTGACTTACAATACAGTATCTTACGGGATATAGCAGATATTCGTGCTCCCTCAGACTCTTAGGCTGACACAAATCTGGCCATTCTTCAGTCTCTAGCCAATTTGCACTCCAAGGTGGATGCACAAACACAAATATACAAGTTGGTCTTAGAATGGGATCCTTCTGAAATCTCTATAGACTTGAGTACCAGTTAGTTCATAGAATCGAACATAGTTCTATAAAATGAGGTCAGTCATCGTGTTAAGTCTATTCTGGTATTCTAGGAACTCTCCATCGCAATGTCTCTCTTCTACTGCATGCCACAGGTTCTCCTCTTACCCCCTCTTCTCATGCTACTACTTTTGTGCCTTCTTCCGTTCCCATTGTGGAGGAACCCCCAGTTACTGCTCCTGTGCCTTCCTCTGTTCCTATTGAGAGGAGAAGATAATGGATCCTGCTGCCAGTGGCAACGGGGACAAATCATCATCTACCTCTTCTGTCTCTTCTTCCTCATCTGATGATGACTCAGACATTGATGCTCCTATTGAGGGGAAGTGGTTGATTATGACAGAGCCGCGGCATCCATTGAGGGGGAGCAACCGAGTTCTCAACCTACAACATATGTTGGGTGGGAGCATCAGCAGGTCATTTCTTGTCAGGTTGTTATTATTTCTTCTCAAGTTGATATTACTGCTACTTTTGGGGACATGGTTCCAACTCATATAGAATGAAAGGCACCCATGACATTCGACGAAGAAGCTGCTGCAACTAAAGCAACTAAACTTGTAAGGAATCAGTCTGAAGCCTCATCAAAATACAAACTTGTGCTTAAAGCCCTAGCTTCTCTTGAAACTGATCTTTGTCTACTAGGCATTTCAGCTGAGGATGCGGCCAACTGAATTGCTCTTCAAAAGCAATTTGATGAATCCAACAGAGCTTAGTCTTTGGTCCAACGATCAGAATCTCAAGAAACCAAAGAGAAAAGAATAAGATGGTTCAATGACTCAATTCTTTGTCAGTATATTGCTACCCGAATTGTCAGTGCTAGAATAAAAGGTCCTCAAAAATTGACCAACTATTTGAATCTGATTTATTTGATAATTGGTCAAGCAAACAGAGTGATGAGAACATAAAACTATCTTGGATTAATGCTTATGGCCTATCTTAATGGATGGAGACTACGAAGTTTCTTAAAGACGAGCAGAAGCATGTATAAAGAGTTTGTCTTGGATCACTTGTATCGTCTCTTGAAAAATATACAAATGATCAAGATACATTACAAGCTGCCTTCCCCTCCTCAACTCTCCTATCTTAAGCTAATGTTGAATAAAGTTAGCTCTTCTAAATCTGCTTCTGCCTCTCAATCTGTCAAGAAGCAAGACTCTCTTATTCAAAAGTTGTCAAAGAAAGGTAAGGCCCCTGATGTCTCACTTCGTGATCTTACTCTTCTTACAAATGGCTGTCATCCAGAAGAAATTATCTTGTCCACACTTGAGGATGAAATATTCTTTTGGGACGCGAGTAATTGCCTTTGATTTTTCCGAGCTTCTGAGATACCAATAGCTGATTCTCAGTTACTTCGTGTGATACTTAGTATCATTAAAATTGGTGAAGCTGGAAGAGTCTTTTATACCCTGATCTCAGATGAACTGAAGAAAAGAGATTCTCTTGAAGCCACATATACAGATGTTATGGAAGTAGATGATGACTCCTAGCTTATCTATATGACTTCTTCCTTTTAAATTATTTTCTTCATTGTAAGTATTTAAATTCATCGTCGAGTATAAAATCTATATTATATTTTAGTATTTACTTCAAAAAATTTCATTCTCTATTTGTTGCTTTCTGATTTATTATTTCTTTTGTATATATATTTATAGTTAAAAAAACCTGAAAAGAATATGTATATGGGTCACTGAATTTATAAGTTCTTTTTCTGAAAGAATTTTTTAGAGTTTGTGTATCTTGTATTTATTTCTTTCTAAGTGTTTGTGCCATTCATCAAATAGAGGGAGATTGTTGGGTCACATATTGATTTGGCGATAACCCACTTATCTGTTCCTCTATCCTATCGACACTTAATAGTTATTGGTTTCTTTGTATATTGATGTCTTCGTACATAATTAAAGCCATTGGCAATGTGAAGACAGAAGGTCACCGATGCAGTACTGTGAATCAACTATCTAATTCGCACACCAAGACTCCAGAGTAGCTGATATGAAGATTGAAAATATTTTGAAGCTACAAACTAATTGAAGGAAGATCTCATGCACCGAAGACTTGTGAAGAAGATCTTCATGCACCGAGGATTTGTGAGGAAGATCTTCTTTCATCGAAGATTTGTGAGGAAGATCTTCATGCACCGAAGATTTGTGAGTAGCTGTTTGAAGCTACTAATCCATCCAAAGAAGATCTTCCTACAGACTAACCATATCTCTGCAAAATTTTGTCTCTGCGTGAACAATGTTGTATGCACGTTGTGTACGATGAAAATGAGATATCAACAATGGTCAAGTCAAGCCCTGCCTTCTTATCCTCAGGTGACAAGTGTTCTCACACATTTAATGCTGAAGGTAGTATAACAGGAAGTTTGCATCTCCTATGCAGAATGACTTCTTTTGAAAGATTTCCATGTGTATTCTCAAGGCAATCGACTCTCCTCTTCTACTCCCCTACTCTCCTGTGTGTGAAGAAAAACTTAGTGTGTTCTTCATTTCCTTGCAAGTACTCTCTGTATTGTTATTGTAAGCTCTTCTCTTTGTAAGATTGTTTAAGTTAGGTTATCCTTTCCTTTGTTCCGCAACAATCTTTATTGTATCTTTGTGTATTAATTAGTGATATTCATCAATAAGAATTAGAAAGTTAAAAAAGACTATGTAATTGTATTCAACCCCCCTTCCAAAATTACTTTCTGTTTATTGTCATCACTTTCGGGACCAACAATATATATACGAAGGATCGAATGAGAAAGAAAGTTAAGGTGAAAATCGTAAGAGTGATCTGGACCCTTGATCACCTTTAATCTCAAACTTACCCATGAATCACGCTTGATGCGGAGGAATGATCCGATGTATCTCCATGCATCTATCTTCGTGCATCTCATCCTAATGTTTATCCAAGGGTAGAGATTCCTTTTTACGCTTCTCACCGAAACCCAACTCTCTCTCTCTCTCTCTCTCTCTCTCTCTATATATATATATATATATATATATATAGAGGAGCGATCAAATGAAAACCACCCTCATTTGTAAAAACCGTACAAACCACCCTCATACGTCGATTTCATTGTTTAATCTTATGAAAAATTTTCATGAAATTGTTTAATCTTATGAAATTGTTTCATATAATACTTTTTTTTGATGAATTTGTTTCATATA
>NW_020200592.1:156527-175271 GCF_001531365.2 Cynara cardunculus var. scolymus
AATCGCCTTCAATCGTCGCTCTCCAATCGTTCCTCAATCGCTTTCAGGTATGAAAAATTCCCTTGTTTGAGTTTTGTTTTTAGGTTTTGCTTTTGGGTTTTCGCTCTCCATCCGTTTGAGTTTTATTTTTGCGTTTTGCTTTTACGTTTTGGGTTTAGGATAGATTTTGTATGTCGAATCGTTCAATCGCCTTCACAATCGCCTTCAATCGTCGCTCTCCAATCGTTTTGGGTTTAGGCGCTCAGTGTTCCACTTTGTCCATTCACTGATGGATCTTAAGTTTGTACACATTGAGAATAAACCCGTCCGCTCTATTTTAGTTTATGAAGGGACAGCTGGATTGATGGTCAATGATCCTATTTTACAGACACACAAGGTATATATTGCATACAGTAACTTATTTTGAGATGATCATAATCTGAAAATGGATTGTGTTGATCTCTTCATTTATCTCCAGCCTCTATCAGTGGAGTTGGGTCCTGGAATATTAGGGAATATATTTGATGGCATTCAGGTCTGTAATATTTGTTTTTTCTTGTTGGTGACTTTAAAGTTGTTATAAAAGAATGCATTAATCTATTTGATGGTTCCTGACTATAGTCCATGTGTACCATTTATCTTCAACTCATGTAATTTAGAGGCCTCTTAAGACTATCGCAAAACGATCAGGTGATGTCTACATCCCTTGTGGTGTATCTGTCCCAACACTTGACAAGGACATCCTTTGGGAATTTCAGCCCAAAAATCTCTTGATAAAATGGAGTTGTCTTGACAATGAATTTTTACAAAAGTATTTTTTTTAATGCTCTTGATTTGTCTTGATTTAATGTTAAGTGTGCATAAAAAATGTTATTTTTTCATGTTGTAGGGAGTGTGGTGATGGATTCTTTTCCAGTGCTGAATATGATACATTATGAACCCTGACTAATATGTATGTATGTATATACATACACACACACATGTAGATATATGCAATTACATTGTTCTTTTTAAGTTTCAAAATGCAGTATGTCTTTTTTTATTCTTCTTTTATCTAATCCCCATACTTGTGTTTATTTGTTTATATAGGTCTCAAGACAACAATCACAATTGACTGGTTTATTAAGAACTTGTATACCAGTACAATACTTATCAAAAGGTTGGAGATGATTCATGTAGTATACAATACTTATCAAAAGGTTGGAGATGAAGCAGGTAGCATACAATACTTATCAAAAGGTTGGAGATGATGCATGTATATATGGCTTCATGCTATGGAGGCCCTGTATTGGAAGTGGGATTCTTCTCTATCAAAAACACCCATCAAGATCAATTTGTAGTCTTTTTTTCCAAAATAATTCTTACCATGACAAGTGAATCTTTCTTACAAGAAAAGAAAATGGTTGAATACACAGTTTCTAATTATTTTTGTAATGCGTAGAAGGCCTTTGTCAAATTTTTACCTTTCAACACTTGCATTGAACAAATTTTGTCAAATTATTTAAGCCTTTGTCTGATCTAATTGGTTGATTTGTATGGTTTGTGTGAAAAATGTTTAGTACGAAAAATATTTAGAGGCCGTTTACCAAATGCTTACCCGGATACCATAAAATTCAACATTATCACTAACTTATCGGTATCCTATGCACAATCATGGCAAGAGTCGTTGCCCTCACTCGCTAGGTAAGATTATCGGTCCTTGTTTTTGTACTTACCGAGTGAGGTAATACGACTTGGCAAATGTTTACCCGGATGAGCATTTGGTAAACAGCCTCTTAGTCAAATGATTATTTTTTGAAAGTTTGCTTAATAGAAAAGTATTTTCCGAATATCAAGAAGTGCAAGGTTGATAAAAGATTAAGAGGGTTTTTTATTGATCTCGATATCAAAATCATTATGTGAGCCGACTAATCCAGGGCGACCACCCGCTTTTCGAGTAGTCCGGAGTCACCACAATTGAACCTCCGTGGCCACAAGTGAATTTTTATTTCTCTTTGGATTCGATCCTCGACTCCGGTCAAATTATGAGATTGCTATCAAAAGTACTTGAATTATTACCGGGATCTCATATTCATGCAAAAAGATATTTTTTTTGTCTTCTATAGTTAAATTTTGCAACTCGCCGCATTGCGCGGGTAGACAACTAGTACTTAGTAATATAAATTTTAATTTGAACTTATTAATATAAAATTAATAGTATATAAAAAATATTTTAAACATAACAATATATTGAAATAATTAAAAATTAAACTTACTAATATAAAAACTTGTATGATAATTTTAAAAAACGAAAAATAAAACAAAACTAAATAAATTATTTTACAATAACTAATTTAGATTTTTTTTTATCAAATTTTACTTATATGTTTTATAGATTTATTAAAAGAAACTAAAATGGATAAACAAAGTAATAAAAATAATAAACAAAATAATGACTAGAAAATAAATGTATACAAAAACATGAATTCTTCTTCAATCACCTGAGTTTAATAAGAACATGTGACTTAACAACAATCTCTATCCCAAATTGAAAGTTCTTGTAAAAACCCCAAGACAATCCTCAATAAAACCTCCATTGTGGATGCTCTTAATTATATTTCCTTCAATTCACTTTCCAATTTCCTCATTGATACTTCCTACTTCCCTATATCTAGGAAGAGCACATCATTATATTTTTACGTCTTATTTTAAAATATAAAGACTATTATCTATTTTAAATTATTTTACATAAATTGCAATTATATTTGAATTTTATTTTCTTAAAATTATAGAAGAGTTTTTATTCCAGTTAGCCATGGGCCATGGGTGAACCCAATCCTTTATTTGGCAGGTTTGGTAAGTTATGAGGCCCACCGAAAAGGGTTTGAGTTTGCTATAATAGGCATGTTTGACAAAAAAAACATATGTTACACATAGCCTTGCCTCGACCTAAATCTGCAAATGATCACCTCACTCTCCCCCCTCTGTGTGTGTGTATGTATGTATATATATATATATGTATATATATATGTATATATATATATGTATATATATATGTATATATATATATGTATATATATATGTATATATATATATATATATGTATATATATATATATATATAGGCTCCTTCAAATGCAAACCATACTAAGGTTACAAACTTACAAACCAAGGGTATTTGAGTCTTTTTCCTAAATTCGTATTTTTAGGAATAATTTTGATTTTCATTAAAATTATTAATTTCCATAAATATCGTATCCGGTTACCTTATGAAACTAATTCCGTCTTTTTAAGAATAATCCATATTTTTCTTAAAAATTATTAATTTCTTAAATATCAAATAAACCATAATTATTCTTAACCATCCAAAAATATTCTTAATCATTTAAAAAATCATAACTGTAACACAAGAACAATTCATACTAATTCATAAACATTCATAAGAAATTGATAACCATTTCATAAGAATATCAAAAGAAATCCATAACCATCCATAATAAATTCATAACCATTCATAATAAATTCATAACCACTCATTTCAGAGTATCCACTAAAACTTCACCAAACCACCACACCTCCTCCGTTTTAACCAACCATAAATTTCCAGTGACATATAATCAGATGGGGATGAAAGCAAAAAAAAAAAAAAACAAAAGAATGGTGAGCAGAAAAAGAACCACCTGGAGAGTCGTCACTTTGAATTATCGTCGCATTCGATGCGGCCGTGGGGATGGTGGTGGTGGTGGTGGTGTAGATGAAGAGATGACTTTAAAGGATGAGGAAAAGATGAGTAGTAACAGATTGAGAGAGAGAGAGAGAGAGGAGCGAGAGGGAGAGAGAAAGAGAGTGAGACAAATTGTTAATCCTCTCTCTCAGTGATTTGACGATGAACTTTTTTATCTTACAAAGTGTACTATCTCTGTATTCAGCTTCAACGATCATCACTGAGTCTGTTCAGTGATTGCTGAATATGTATTGTAATTCCTTCAGAGATAAGTATTCTTTAGGAAGACAAAACTCACACCATAGAACCTTCAGCAATATCGAAGATAAAGCTGAAGATAGAGATTATCAAGTTTGTGATTTGATGTAGTTTTCAGTGATAACAAGCTCGTCTACACAAATATGAAATCTACTCAAGATTCAGAGACCAATGAAGAAACCTTAGCATTATTCCAGTGTCAGCGATCAAATAAATCTTGTTAAACAAGATTAGTTTTTGTCTTGTCCTTCTACACACAAAGGACAAACCCATACCTCTCAAAGTAAAGTAATGTACAGATTCACTCTACCGTCACACTATTCATAAATGGCTAAAGCCTGTATATCTGCAACAAATGACAAACTCACCTCTTGAAGCTTGCCTCGTGCTTTGTACTTTCTGAATTGCATTTAATGCAATGGGTATAAATAGCTGAGAAGTTCTTCCTTCTTAGTTATCTTCTTCTCTCTAAACCACTCTAACCAAGTGAAGAACACAAGACCATCTTAACCTTTTTTTCAACAAGTCTTTTCTTTTTTACTATCTGTAACTTGTATGTTTTTTTTATTGTTTAGATAAGTTCTGTATCTTATCTTTTTTGCAAACATTCTGTAAAATTATGTATTGATCTTCTTTATCATTAAAGGTTTTTTAAAAGTGAAAGCGGTTGTGTTTGTATTCACCCCCCCTTCTTCTACATACTGTTACCTATAAACTTTTGTAGATCCGGTTGGGACCAACAAGTGGTATCAGAGTAGTGTTTGTTTTAGTGTTTTATTGGTGTTTATTATCTTTTCTTTCTAGATAATTTATTTACCTTTCAAATAGCTTTGCTAAACATGAGCACAAACTTTCACGACAATGGCTCTCTTGCCAAACCTCCCCGGTTCATCAGAGACAACTTCAGTCTCTGGAAGAACCAGATGTCTCTTTTCTTAGATAGTGTGGATCTTGATATTCGTTACTACATTGAAAATGGACCCTATGTTCCATTTGCTATTTTTCCAGCAGTTCCTCCTACTCCTACGATTGCCATGATTCCTGAATGGCAGATTCTGAAGCTCCCTCATCAATGAGTGACGAAGACAAGAAAAAAATAGCTTTAGATACTTGAGCAAGATCTATAATAGCCATCTCTCTTCCTGACAAGGTTTATCACTTCGTGATGAAGCTAAAAATCTCGAAAACCAAGTGGGACACTCTTTGTGTTCAATATGAAGGTACTTCTGAAGTACAAGAATCGAGAAAGATAAACTTAGTAAGACAATATGAAACTTTTCTTTGTGGAAAGTTTGAATCATTGTCTGAAGTACATCAACACTTTAATTGTCTTCTTATTGATTTAAGAACAGTTGAAAGAGAACATTCCAACTCTGAGACTCTGACAAAGTTCCTTGAATGTTTTCCAGAATCATGGGATAATTATACCATGTGTCTCAAGATGTTTAAGAGCATGTCCTCCCTTTCCCTCAATTCTCTTTATGGGATATTACTTAATCATGAGCAATCCCTTCAGTTGAAAAAGAATCTTCTTAAAGAATCTAGACAAATGACAAACTCTCCTTTAGCTTTGATCTCTGATATCCCTTTAGCAGACCCTAATATTTATTCTACTCATTCTTCTTCTCTTTCTATCACTGAGTTAGATCCTTCTAACTCTGAGGACTTGATAGATCTTGATTTATCAGAGTTTGATGAGTCGCTGACCCTCCCTACAAACTCTTTCAGAAGGTTTGCCAGAAAAAGCAATTTCCACAAATCTTCTTCCCTAACCATAGCTAACAAGCCAAAGTCAAATCCCATTTACAAGGCCTCAGCTAGCTGCTTTAACTGTCAACGCAAAGGACACTTTGCTAGTGAATGCAGGTCAAATAAAGCTATGAAGCCATCTTCAAACCTCTCATCCTCTTTCAGACCTAAATATGACAAATATCTGAAACTAAATGAGAAGTACAAGAAGATGAAGAATCTCCAGCGTAAAGGGAAAGGTATTGTCACTAAAGAACATGACTTGGCTGATTCATCTGAATAATCATCCTCGGACGAGGAAGATACAACCTATCTCTGTCTTATGGCTAAAGATGTCAACGATGAACCATCTAAGACATCATCCTCCAGTGATCCTTCTCCATCAACCTCTACTTAGGTATGTAATTTGAATGACCCTTTTTCTTCTTCTTCTTCTTCTTCTTCTTCTACTTCTACCTGTGATAGCTTATAGGCACTAGATATGCTAAACGTAGGCCTTTACAATGCTTTGAATGGCAAATTCAAAGCTGTAAACCTTAATCTTGATTTACAAGAACAATTAGTGAGATACCATTATAAGATCAAAGATCTGAATAAGATTGAAGCAAATCTTAAAGATCAGGTCATTGTAAACCAAACTATCAACATCAAATTCGTGCAGGCTATCGCTGAGCGTGAGCAAGCAATTGCTGAACTCAAGGCTGAAAAGGCTACCATTGAAGGATGTGTATAGCCTCTCTCAAGGCCAATGAGATCATTAACGCTCAGATCCCCGCCAAGATTAAGAGTGGTCTAAGGTATTCCTATGATCACAAAGATAATGTTAGTGACAAGTCCATGCGTAAGTTTGGTATATTTGTCTCTTCTATTCTTGACACTTATTCCTATCAGTACTCTTCTACTAAAACTCTTCTTGGAATGCAAAGACAAAGGTAAAACCATTGTCAGTATTCCTGTTCCTAAGAAGGACCGCAAGTCGAAGAAAATATGTTTTATTCCTTCAGCTTGTAAATCTTCTTCCTCAGAGACAAAGGACTCTGAACACTCTTAACGATATGCCCCAAAGCTTGAAGTTAATCTTTCACCCAAGACATCTAAGCCCTCAGTTGTTCCTCCTCGAACAACTAAAAAAGGTATTCTTGGATCTTGTCCCTCTTCTCTTCTTAGGCTCCAAAGCCTCGACTCTTCTGTCCTTGAAGCTTCTTTCAGCTATAGAAAGTGTCTTCATTGTGGTGAGACTACTCATGTCACCAGTAGGGGTGGCAAAAACTGATCCAACCCGCTAACCCAACACCAATCGAACCTAGAATTAGTAGGTTGGATTGAGATTTTCAACCCATTTAGATAAATGGGTCAACCCGCCTAACCCATTTAAATAAATGGGTTAGGTTAAGTTGAAGTTTACGACCTGTTTACAACCTGGTTCCAACCCATTTAAAATATAATGTAATTTTATTTTATTATTAATGTTCTATCTAGTATTATAATTTTAATTTTGCTTTATTCTTGATTAAAAATCCTACCATCGTGAGATAATAGTCCAAATTCCAACCACCTCCATTACTCTTAATCATCATGAAACCCTAAGAAAATCTTTTAGTCCATTACTCCATTATTGCCTCCAAAGTCCAATCTAACCCTTCAAGTCTGTTGTCTGCCTCTCGCCCTCTCGATTTCTCGCTCTCGTCTCTCTCTCTCCATGCAACGTTTTTCTTCTTCTCAGCTCTCTCTCTAAGTCCAGTATTTGTCTAATTGTCTAATTGTCTCCCTCTTGCTTTTATCTAGTTTTTAATTTAAAGTTTTAATATTAAATGGGTCAACCTAGGTTCAACCCATTTATTAACAGGTTGGGTTAAGAAAATCGTAATCAGGTCAACCCGCTGTGAACGCATTTAGGTAGCAGGTTGGGTTGAAAAATCTCAACCCATTTAATTAAATGTGTTTGGTTGGGTTGATATTTTCAACCTGTTTAATAAAGGGGTTGAAACCAAACCTAACCCGACTTGATCCATTGCCATCCCTAGTCGCTAGTAAGTGTCCTTCAGCTACCAAATCTGGTTCGCTAGCCAAGGTAAAAAAAGTAACTTAGGTTGAAAAGTCAGCAAAATGAAATCCGCCACTAAAGGTGTGAAAACGACTGAAGTTATGAAAACCACTGAAGTCTCTTCTTCAGGCTCAGTGAAGACTCTTGCTGACTCTGAGCCTTCAGTATCAGTGAAGAAAGATGTCGCCTCGAACTCTGCTGGACCCATTGAGAAATGGGTACCAAAGCAAACTTAATATCTTTTCTATTATAAGAAGTCAAAGGCATCTGGTATCTAGATAGTGGATATTCAAGACACATGACTGGAGACAAAACCCTGCTCTCAGACTACGAAGATGAAAGAGGCCCTTCAGTGACCTTTGGAGGAAACGGAAAAGGATATACCAAGGGTTTTCACTGTGAGTAATTGTTTTCTCTCTAAAACCTCTTCAGATATCAACTGGTTGTGACACAAACAACTTTATCATCTCAACTTCAAGATGCTGAACGAGCTGTCTAGAAAAGAACTTGTCACTAGCCTTCCTCGGCACTCTTTTGCAAAGGAATCTCTCTGCTCAAAATGTGAAGGAAAGCAGACAAAGCTAGCTTTAAATCAAAGAAAGTCTATTCAATGACTTCTGAGCTTCAGCTACTGCACATGGATTTATTTGGCCCTGTCAATGTACAATCCATAGCTGGAAAGAAATATACACTCGTATTGTTGATGAGTTTTCCAGGTACACTTAGGTTTTCTTTCTCAGATCCAAGAGTGATGCACCTGAAGAAATCATCTCGTTCATCAAGCGCATAAAAGTACTAAACAACATCAAGGTACGCTCCATCATAAGTGATCATGGAACTGAATTCAAAAATAGTACCATTGGTGACTTCCTTGTGAACAAGGAAATCCTACACAACTTCTCATATGTGAGAACTCCACAATAAAACGAGGTTGCTGAAATGAGAAATCAAACAGTAATCGAAGCTGCTCGATTTATGCTCACATAATCTCGTCTCCCTACTCAATCATGGGTAGAAGATGTCAACACTGCTTGTTTTACTAAGAATCGGTCGTTGATCATTAAGAGATTCAAGAAAACAACTTACGAACTTTTCCATAGCAGAATGCCTTCTCTTTGCTTTCTACACATTTTTGGTTGTACATGCTATATCTTAAACAACAGAGATCATCTTGGAAAGTTTGATCCCAAAACTGATGAACAAATCTTTCTTTGATATTCTTCAGTATCCAAATCCTTTAGAGTATTCAACAAAAGACGACAAACAATAGAAGAAACTATCTACGTCACGTTCGATGAATCTCAATCAGCTAACTCTAAACCCATATTTAATGATGAAGAAGAGTTAGACAATTGGATGATATCTCATTATGGAGAACCTGAAGCTTCGTTCAGCAATCAATCCAACACTGATCTTCCTGAAAGTGAGGATGATCCATTTATCATTCTAGACGCGACTAATAACGAAGCTGAATCCTCTTTAGGGATTGTTGTCGTTCCAGTAGTCACTTACCCCCTTCTACTTCAAATACTGATCTTTTAGTCGTTGAATCCTTTTAGTCAATGAACCTCTCTTAGTAAATGAATCTCTCATTGAGGCTCCTTTGGCAATTCAAGTTGTTGCTAAAGACTCTCTTGCTGAAGCCTCATCTTCTGTACCTAAGCCCTCAAACACAGAAAGTGATAATCTATATCATCTACCAGCTCAGCGATGGACGAAAGACCATGCCATCGACCAAATTCTTGGTGATTTAAGTGCAGATATTCAGAATCCTCATGGTCTATGTAATAGCTATCTTTTTGTCAACTTTCTTTTTCTAGTTGAGCCCAAGAAAATCAATGTGGCTATCATTGACCCAATTTAGGTCACTGTTATGCAAGAAGAACTCATTGAGTTTGATAGAAACAAAGTTTGGTACCTCGTCTCGCGTCCATCTGACAAAATTGTGATAGGCACCAAAGGGGTTTATCGCAAATAGGTTGGATGAACAAGGAATTGTAACCCATAATAAGGCTCGACTTGTTGCTCAGGGATACAAGTAAGAAAAAGGAATTGGCTAAGACAAAACCTTTGCACCAGTGGCTAGACTCGAAGAAATTTGACTCTTTTCAGCCTATGCTGCCCATAAGGACTTTAAAGTCTACCAAATGGATGTAAAAATGCTTTCCTTAATGGAAAACTTCAGGAGGAAGTTTATGTTGAACAACCTCCAGGGTTTCTTGACCTAAAGTATCCAAATCATGTCTATCAACTGGATAAAGCTCTTTATGGGTTAAAATAGGCTCCTCGTGCCTGGTATGACACCCTTTCTTCATTTCTCATCTCTGAGAACTTTGTCCGTGAAAAGATTGACCAGACCCTATTTCTTAGGAAAGTTAAGGCTCATATCATTCTAGTCCAAATTTATGTCGATGATAATATATTTGGTACCACTAATCATTCTCTGTGTTTTCGCTTCTCTAAATGTATGAAGAAAGAATATCAGATGAGCACGATGGGAGAATTGACTTACTTTCTAGGTCTTTAGATTAAGCAATTTGATAAAGACATTTTTATCAATCAGAGTAAGTATATCAGGGATATGTTGAAGAAATTCGACATAACCAACAATTCATCTATGAAGACTCCTATGGCTCCTCCGCTCTCGCTGAATAAGGATTCAAATATAAATCCTGTAAAATGTTACCACTTACAGAGGAATGATTGTCTTCTTGCTGTATCTCAGAGCTATCGACCTGATATCATGTATTCTACTTGTCTACGTGCAAGATATCAGTCTAAACCCAATGAATCCCATCTGATTGCTGTAAAATGCATATTCAGATATCTTAAGGGTACTCTTAATTTGGGCCTTTGGTATCCCAAAGACTTAGGTTTCGACCTAATTGGTTATACAGATAGTGATTTTGCAGGTTGCAAGATAGATATGAAAAGCACCACTGGAGGCTGTCATTTTCTAGGTGGAAAGTTGGTAAGCTCGACAAGTAAAAAACAAAACTCAGTGTCTACATCAACTGCTGAAGCTAAATATGCAACTGCTGGAAGCTGTTGTTCCCAAATCATTTGGATGAAAAATCAGCTCAGCGATTATGATCGTTAGCTCTCTAAGATCCCTATATATTGCGATAGCACCAGTGCCATTGTAATTGCAAACAGCCTTGTACTTCACTCTAAGACCAAATATATTGAGATCATATATCATTTTATCAGAGATCATTATGAATGGTAATATTGAATTGCACTTCGTACCCATTGAGTACCAACTAGCTGTTTTGTTTACAAAGCCTCTTGATGAAACAAGATTTAACATTTTAATCAACAAACTTGGAATGCTGAACGCTGAGGATTAGTTCCTTCAGATCTAAGCAATACTTAGTGATATAAAGTGAAATGATTCAGTGTTTCTAATCTATCACCAAACTCTTAAGTAAATGTATATTTCTCTCAAAGGTATGTATACTTATCTCTTCTATTTCTCAAAACATAAAACTATCACTGAGCACTTTTCTTATTCAGTGATTAATTTTTTTAAAAGAGATGTTTCAGTGTTTCCTTATCTATCACTGAACTCTTAAATAAATATATCTTTAACGTATATCTATTTATCTTCTTTTCTGGAAACTTAAAACTAACGCTGAATCTTTTCTTATTCAGTGATCTAAATGTTTGAAAGCTGAAATGATTCAGTTTTTCTAATCTATCATTGAAATCTTCAGTAAATGTATCTTACTCTTAAGGTATACTTTTCTTTTCTTAAAACTTAAGACTATGA
Organism: Cynara cardunculus var. scolymus; assembly: GCF_001531365.2. NCBI lineage: Eukaryota > Viridiplantae > Streptophyta > Magnoliopsida > Asterales > Asteraceae > Cynara > Cynara cardunculus. Next base: position 168,032 of record NW_020200592.1, read on the forward strand.
CTGAAATCTTTCCTTATTCAGTGATTTTTTGTTTTAAAAGAAACTTTAAACTATCACTGACTATTTCCTTACTCAGTGATTAAAATGTTTTAAAGAAAAAGGATAATGAGCGGACATATTTTATGACATCATTAAATTTTTTAATTTCATGGACTATTTCACGCGTGTCCTTCTGACATATGTTTGTCCATTTCTCTTCAACCCAATCACGTAAAAATTACGTGCAAAGAATTTATCATTGCACATCTTTTTGAAGCCTCATTTTCCTCTCTTCTCTTTCTCTCTCATCTCACCTATATATACCTCTCTTACCCTCTCATATTTCTCTTACGCCAACACAAATGCTCTCTCTCTTTCTATATATATTTTTTGCAAGTAAGAACTCCCAGAAAACTCATTCAAACCAGTTTCTTCTCCTTCTTTCAAGAAACAGGTTTGTAAATTTCTTTTTTGGCTGTTAATCTTCATGAAACTTGTTTGTTATTTAAAAACGTCTTTCTTCTTAAAGTGATTTTCAAACATAAAGTGCTTTTCTAACATAAACCATGTATATGACTCCATTTTTCTTTTCTTCTTTTACAGAAATGGCTGCTGCTAAGAACATGAACTTCTCTCTTAAAGACTGTTCCTTCAAACCCAACAATCACGTTGCACTTTTGGAAATCCTTGCAGACAAACCCAAGTTTGCAAATGCTGCTAAGTTCTTGAAAAACAATGTTCTAGAATATGCTCTTACCTTCTAATCAGTAATGGTGAAGGATATATTGAGGCAGTTCTAGTTCACTGCTGAAGCAAAGGCTGTTAGGATAAGGACAGGAACTCGGTCGTCAAGATCTCCTGTGAGATCAACCAAATGACGATCAGTTTTAGCTTCCAAACTGTTGGGACTGCTCTCTGACTCCCAAAGTCTGACTCCTACTCCAACGATCCAAAGAGTGATGACATCATCAAACTTATAGACGATATTCATTACAAATGGCCTCTAAAGAAATACTCCAACTCTGAGCTCAACAAGTCGCTGACAAAGATTGAGAAGAATAGGATATTTGTGATCTTGCAATATCTGTTTTTACACTTCATTCAGTGCATGGGTGGGAAGACTGATGGCCAAGATCAAACAAGTTGGGTGATGTTGAACATCAGCTGCTCAGTTATCAGAAACATCAACATCAACTACGCACAAGTCATTTTTGACGATATGGTACTGAAGTTGAACAAGCGTCAACATGAAAAGTTCCCATACACCAGGTTCCTGAGTGAGATTCTAGCCAGAATCCTAGCTACCAAGTACCCCACTCAGAGTGACCACCAAATCTGACGGCTTGGATAAAGGATTCTTGATCACAAGACCAAGCATTTAGACATTGGTCTATTCCCTCCAATGCTGAGGATAGCCAATGCTCCTCTTCTTCCTTCTTCCTTCTTCCTTCTTCCTTCCTTCTTCTTCTTCAATAGCTACGACTGTAGTAAACCCTCCTTAGTCTATCCTTGCTACTACCACCTTATCCTCTCACAAGAGGACACAATCTCAAGCCACTCTTAATCCCTCAAAGAGGGTTAAGAAAGCCACAAAAAGGAAGCTATCTCATCTAGCTGTGACCTCTCGATAGGTCTCAATTATTGAACTTCGCCTTACCCCTGAGGCATCTGTTGTTACCTTCCCTTCCTCTTTAACAATATCTTCAATTGTTGTCGTATCTATGGCTCCTACCCCAACCACTTAGTGACTCAAATCATGGAATGTGCGATCTCCAGCATAGCCACTGCTGAACCTTCACTTCTCTTCTCAACCGTTCTCTCCTCCCCTCCTTCTTTGGTCTCTATTACACGTGCTGATGATCCCATAATGGTTGTCCCCACTATTGGTCAAGCCATCACCATAGGACCTAAGGATGGTCCTTATGAATCCCCTCAAATGCATGCTGCTGATCCTCAAGACAGAGCATTTGAGATGCCCAATAGTAATCCTTCGATTATTGCTGATGACCCCTTCGATATACACCAAACCTCCATTTCTTTCTTTGTTACCAACCCTGAGCTCTGATACTCAATGTTCTTCTCTCTCTACAGGTCCAATGGAGAATGAACCTCAGGCACTGAGACTGAAGCCTATGAGATGGTTGGGGACGTCAAACTGCTACTTCCTGCCATTGCAACTCTCCTCGACAAGATGGATGAAGTATACTTGAGATTGCTCCTTTCAAGGTATCTCAACAAAATGGCGCCTATCCTCTCGAAGGCACCATGGAATGCACCAACGTTAATCCTTCAGATAACGCTGAAGAACCCTCAGGTACTCCATCTTCCTACCCTTTCGTTTTTTCTAACCATGAGCCCTCTTTGACTTTTCAGGTCCTTTTGAGGAACCATCCATGGAAGAGAAGTACAACATGGCTACTGACGTAAAGCTACTCCTACCTACCGTCGAGAAAGTCTTTATCAAAATGGATGAAGTCCATAAAGGCATGCCTCTAAGAGACGAAGTAGCTGCTGACCTTTCAGCTGTCCAGGCTGAAGTACAAGAGGTCATGGACCAGCTCTCCATAATGCAAGTGGTTGTCCAAGTCAATGCTGAGGACATCAACGCTTTAACAAGAAAGGCCGATGAATCGAACTCTCACCTTGCTAAGCATACGGAGCTGATGCAGTAGATTTTGGCTACTCTCCAACAGCCCATCCCAGCACCTGAACCGTCGTCCATTACTGATGACCGAGCGCAGCTGGATGAAGCGTATGAGGCTACTCTTCACTTAGCTCGCTCTATAACCAGACTTGAAGAAATAATGGAGCTCCATATTCTCACAGTCGACCACTTCTTTGGCTATTTCTCCGAAGCCATTGCCAAAGAGGGGGAGACAGGATCTGAAGCCGCCCCTTCGAATGTTGCTGCTGCCACTGGACCTTCTGCTGTTCCAGCGACTGAAGTTGAAGTTGAAGCTAATCCTGAAGCTGAAGTTGCTGAAGAAAACCTAACTTCCTGTGAAGCGCCTATAGTTGTGGATGTTGATGTCGTCCGAGCTAACGCTGAAGCTTGTGACGATGACCTTCCAATCACCTCCGCAGCTAATGCTGGTGATATGGAAGAAGATGATGAAGAAGACAGTGAATCTCCTGACCTTCTTGACGCTGGCAAAGACTTGGATGATGATAATGATGAAGATGACGATGACGACGACTTCACAATTCAGTACCTGATACTTGTTGGTGCCATGAAAGGCATCACCCTCATATATTCTGTATCCAAGGGGGAACAAGGGGAGAAAGAGGCGACTCAACAAAAGAACCAGAACACCAAGTCGAAAGACAAGGGTATTGCTAAAGAAGGCAACCTTAAGGTACTGTTCCAACCCTTAGAGCCTTTAGCAAATGAGTCCTCAAGCCTTATCACCATCATGTCCATGTATCAACTCTCCAACCCTACCACTACCTGCGATCGGCTAGAGGAATGGGTCCCTTAGAACCCATCCCCCAGTGCTCCCACCGACCAGCAGATGTCTCAGCTAAGGGAGTCGCTCAACCAAACTAGAGTAAAAATTCCTCTTCGTGCCTCTAGTTGTGGTGACTTTGACTTCCTGACAAAAGTTGAAAGACTCGAGGCGCTCAAGGCCAAGGAAGAACTAAATCTTCAATGTTAACAGATTGAGGACAGCTTAAAGCTAGCCAAGTCTCTTGCTATCAAAGTTCTTCTAAGGAAGAAATCCAAAAAGATAGTGAATGTTGTCAAGGCCCAGGCTAAGCTTCTCTCTATTGCAGAAGCTGAGCACGAGTAAGCACTGATGTTGGCCGACCACGATAGAAAATGGACTGAAGATCATCTACACAAAAGACCTTCAAGTCCTGATGATGGACCAACCCTGAGGAACGAACATGAAACATAGTTCTCCTTCGATAAAGTCCTGAAGGTTACAAAGAAGTCAGACTATGCAGAATCTATATTTGCCACCGAAGGGTCCTTACATACCCAACACTATGCACATCAAGCCTGAGTTAGGATTTATCTTTCTTGACTATGAAGGCGAAGTCATCTTCCAAAGAATGTCTGAGTTACATTTATGCCCAATGGAACATCTCACATATATCAGATATTGGCTAAATGACGATATATATGGTGAAACGATGGACGTCAAGATCAGAAAGGAATTTCGACGTCGAAAGGAGCTCGGAGAAGATGTACTTGGCTACATCAATCTGAACAACTTAGATTAGTTATTTATATTTTGTAATTTGTCTTTCACTGTATATCTTTTGTATTCTATGTCTACTTTTAGTGTTCAACTTATATATTGTAAGTCTAAGAAATGTACTGAAAAACTTTTAATATTTCCATTGAATTATTATAAGTGTTTCATTTGCATCACTAAAAAAGATCCCTGAAAAGAGTAATAGGGACACATGTCTTTGAGTTCCAGTGTTCTCTTACATTCACTGACAATCTATAAGTTAGTGAACATGTTTTCAGTTTCAGTTTCCCTTCTTATGTCTTTTCTGAAACTTGTAACTTAAGAAAATTATTAAGTAAAAACTGACTCACTAAGAAAGATCCCAAGACAGTTAAAAGGGACATGTACTTTATATGTAACTTTTCCTTACTGTTATTTGATAAGGCAACTTTCTTTATGTTGCTACGTTATCATCAAATAGGGGGAGATTAATGATCATCCCTCTCTCTTTGATTTGATGATAATCCTTTTTACCTTTTACGAAGTGTTATGTTTCTGTCTTTCAGTTCCAACGATTATCACAGAGTCTGTTTAGTGATCGCTGAAACATGTATTGTAAATCTTACAGCGACAACGATACTTCAAGAAGACAAAATTCACACCAAAGAACCTTCAGCGAAAGTCAAAGACTGAAAGTGAAGATTAGAGACTAGCACGTTCGTGATCTGAAACGACATTCATTGATTACAACCTGGTGTACATATGTGGGAAAACTGCCCAAGCTTTAGCGAATGCTGAAGAGACCTTCAGCGTTATTCCAACATTCAACGATCAAATGAAGCTTGTTGTGCAAGATTGCTTTTGTCTTGTCCTTCCACACACAAAGGACAAACCCATACCCTTTCTAGAGTATAGTACGATGCAACGCCGATTAGTTGACTCTATTACCCACCAACTCCATGAAAGGATGTCTGCTCATGAATAGGCTTTTGTACTATTCACTGTAGCAAAGGATAAGCTTTTCTCTAAAATCTTGATGCGTGTTCAAACCCTACTGCATTGCATTAATTGTGCATTTAATGCAATGGGTATAAATAGATGAGTGTTCTCTCCATGCAAACCACTACGTGCATACACACAAAAGATCACACATACATCTAAGAACAATTACGCTTATCTTCAAGCAAGTTAGAATCCCTTTCAAGCATTCTACAAAGTTCTTACCCAGAAAGAACTCATTTCCTTCTTAGTCTTAACAACAAATCTTTTCTCTTTGCTAAGACCATTAGTGTGTAAACTTAGATTGTTTTAGATAGGTTATCTTTACCTTATCTATTTCTGCATACAATCTTGTAAAATATGTATTGATCCTTCTTTATCAATATATATTTTAAATTTGAAAAGTTTTATGTGTTTGTATTCATCCCCTCTTCTACAAACTGTTTCTATAAAACTCTTGTAGACTCTAACGAGACCAACAAGTGGTATCAGAGCAGTGTTCTTTTCTCTTATTGTTTAGTTGTTTTCTGCATTCTATTATCTCTATTTCTCTAGATAATTTACTGCTTTCAAATGAATTTACTAAACACAAACACAAACTTTCACGACAATGGCTCTCTTGCCAAATCTCCCCGATTTATCCGAGACAACTTTAGTCTTTGGAAGAATCAGATGTCCCTCTTTTTGGTAGGTGTGGATACTGAAATTCCACACTATATAGATAATGGACCATATGTTCAATATGTTATTTCTCCGGCTGTTTCTGAAATATCTACGACTGCCGCGATTACTGAACGACAGATTCCTAAGTTCCCTCATCAATTGAGTGATGAAGACAAGTAGAATATATCTATAGATACTCGTGCGAGGTGTATAATAGTTATGTCTCTTCCTGACGAGGTTTATCACTCTATGATGAATCTTAGAACCTCGAAATCCAAGTGGGACACTATTTGTGTTCAATATGAAGGAACCTCCCAGGTTCAAGAATTGAGACGTTGTCTGAAGTACGACAAAGGTTTAATTGTCTTCTTATCGATTTAAGGACAGTTGACAGAGAATATTCCAACTCTGAAACTTTGACAAAGTTTCTGGAATGTTTATTAGAATCTTGGGATACTTATGCCATGTGTCTCAAGATGTCCAACGACATGTCCTCTCTCTCTTAGCACCTTATATGGGATACAGCTCAATCATGAGCAGTCTCGACAGCTAAATAGAAATCTAATCAAGGATTCCAAAGAAATGAAAAGCTCTCCTTTAGCTTTGATCTCTGAAGATTCTTCAGTTGAATTCCCTTCTTCTTCTTCTTCTTCTTCTTCTTCTTCAGTTCTTCCTCTTGTTACTATCACTGAGTTAGGTTCTACCAACTCTGAGGTTCTAAAACCCCATCCTCCTTCAGATTTAAAGATGACAAATGCCTGAAACTAAAGGAGAAGTACAAGAAGATGAAGAGTTTCCAGCGATATGCCAAAGGTCTTGTCGCTGAAGAGCATGACTGGGTTGATTTGTCTGATGAATCATCATCTGATGAGGAAGACATGACCTATCTTTGCTTGATGGCCAAGGATGTCAAAGAAGAAGCTTATGAGACTTCAACTTCTAATGATCCCTCATCATCCTCACCTGCTCAGGTATGTCTCCTGAATGAACCCTCTTCGTCTTCCTCTTCTAGCCTATCAACATTAGATACGTTCTAAATAGTAAATATAAAGAAGAAATGCTTAATCTTGATCTTCAAGAACAACTGAAGATTTGTCATTCCAAGATCAAATAATTGACTAAGATCGAGGAAGATCTTAAAGATCGGGTCATTGTGAACCAAACCATCACTATTGAACGCCAACAGGCTATCGCTGAGCGTGAGCAAGCAATTGCTGAACTCAGGGCTGAAAAGGCTACCATTGAAGGATGGTGCAAAGCCTCTGTGAAAGCCTCTAAGATCATTAAATGGTCAGATTCCTGCCAAGATAAAGACTGGTCTAGGTTTTTGTAACATCCCGTCCCACATCGGTTGGTGAGGAGAACCAAGCACTCCTTATAAGGGTGTGGATACCTCATCCTAGCATGACCGGTTTTGG